>NC_047661.1:76733233-76925733 GCF_011762505.2 Arvicanthis niloticus | reverse complement strand
TTTATTTATTTATTTATTTAATGTATATGAGTACATTGTAACTATCTTCAGACACACCAGAAGAGGGCATCAGATCCAATCACAGATGGTTATGAGCCAACATGTGGTTTCTGGGAATTGAACTCAGGACCTCTGGAAGAGCAGTCAGTGCTGTTAACCACTGAGTCACCTCTCCATCTCTAACAGTGAATTTTAAGTGAAACAAAATGCTTGCATCTATTTATGGGTTGTTCATAGGATCCACACGAAGTGAATTCCAGGGTAGGGATTGGCCAGATTGATTGGCCAGATTTCAAGCCAAGCCCAGGGACTGGGGTATTATTATGCTCGGAAATTGGTGGGTTTTGGTAGGTTTCAAACCTGGAAGTGTGTGCGGACCAATAACTCTGTTCTCACTCACCCATGGCCCAGGTTCACTCATACCTCTTGATTTCCCTCATGCTTGGAAGGATGGTGGAAAAGGCGCAGAGGGACTCTTTTTATTCTGGTTTTGACTTTCTGCAGAGATCGTGTATATGGCTCTTTGTTCTTTATGGAAAACCTTGCTTTGAATTCTCTTTTTGGAGTGAACACAGAACAATCACTGTGTTAGGCTGATAAAATGTATTAGTGATGGATCACTACAAAGTCTCTCCATCCTAAATCCTCGTGGACCACACCTTTTCTCTAGCCTTAAAGGTTGCTTAAAGTGCCCCGCCCACCATGCTGAATCATCTCAGCAATGCAGCTTTGACAGGAATCAGTTGAGTTTTTGTGCATGTAATCTTTCACCAGTCCCCCCCTTCCCCCTTTCGTACATCCATATTCATCACTTTTATCAGAAGATAATCCATTCTGGAAAGCAGAATGGCAGCTGCTTGCCAAATAAATTGCCATTCCTTAGCAGCTGAATCCAACAGGCTGTTTTTCTTCTGTGAATTTGTTCTGACAACAGTGCATGCCAGTCATTTGCTCTTTTCCTTTCATGATTTGATTTTATTGTTAATCTATTCATTATGTTTATTGGTTCTGTACATTATTTGAGAGCCTCAATGCATATTTGCAAGGGCAATAAAGAGAGCCAGGCTCAGCCATTGTAGCATCCAGACTAATAATACAGGTCAGGCAGAGAGTGAACTTTTCTATGATTACAGCTAAGCAGGGAGGTCGGGTTGACTGGCCATACCTCCTAGCCAATGATCCAGACCAAACAAATGTCATCAAGCAGCTGGTTAGCTTTAGCTTCTTTCTACTAATTCAAATCCAAGAGTAAATTGTTCTTCTGAAAAAAATAAGCTATTGAGATATAATTCAGATACCATGAATTTATCCCTTTAAGGTGTATTACCCAGTGCATTATAACACATTCAAAAATTGTGTTGCTATAACCTCCAAAGTCCAGATCTCCCTAAGAAATTCATAGCTATTTGTAGTTCAGCACCTGGCATCCTAGCAACTGCTTCCTGAATAAATGTCTCTCAACCAATTTCTCATCTTTCAGTGTTTTAACAAAGAAGAGGCTTTTATTCAGATACTGGAACTGGGTCTACACCTGAGAACTGAAGATTCCCAAAAACCAGACCAAGCACCCAAGTCAGGGGCTTTTGAAGGCAAAGAACACAGTTACATTCTGTCTGGTGCAAGCAGGCCATCTCTTGCAAAGCAAGCTTTGGTTTACAGTAGCAGAAACAACAGTTTCATTAATGTCCTACAAGTTTAGGCAATTCCAAAAATCAATCCTTAACAGCCCTTAACATTTGGAAGTCCAATTTTGCTTTATAGTCTTTTCTTTTTCTTTTTGATTATTGTTTTTTGTATATTTTTTTTGAGACAGGGTTTCTCTGTTTAGCTCTGGCTGTCCTGAAGCTCACTCTGTAGACCAAGCTGGTCTAGAACTCAGAGATCCACCTACCTCTGCCTCCTAATTTCTGGATTGAAGGCATGTGCCGGCCACTCTCAGGCTGCTTTATAACTCTCTTAAGCACACAAATTTAAACTTAAACATAAAGTTAGCCATCAACATAACCTTAGCTATCACACCACGTCCAAAGTAAGAACAGTTTCTTTTTTAAAGAATTTTTTTACTCACTGAGCAATAGTTTATTCATTCTATAGGTTAATTAGGTAAACTTCTGATGACATTAGAGACTATCAGGTGAGACCCCTGTACCTCCAATCCCCTGCCTGCTGGTCCCCTAAAGCACTCCCATTAGTGATACTGTAAGCGCTCCCTGCACCTCATATTCTGGCCCACAACTCTGCCTGCATTACTGGAGACCTGCTAATACCAGGGACAATCAGATTGTTAAAGGCCAGCATAAGAACAATGTTAACAAGAGCCAGAGCAATTTGATGCCACCAGAACCCAGCTATCTTATTGTAGCAAGCCCTGGATATCCTAGCACAGCTGAAACAAAAGAAAAATGACCTTAAATTAAAATTTATGAAGATGATAGAGGGCTTTAAAGATAAAATTAATAAATTCCTTAAAGAAATATAGGAAAACAATAATCAAACAGGTGAAGGGAATGAATAAAACCAGACATGAAAATGAAAATAGAAGCAATAAAGAAAACACAAACTGAGAGAATCCTGGAGATAGAAAACCTAGGTGAGCAAACAAAAACTTCAGAAGCAAGCATCGCCAGGAGAATACAGGAGACGATAGAGAACGTCTCAGGCGCGGAAGATAATAGAAGAAATCAATATAACAGTCAAAGAAACATTAAATCTAAAAAGTTTCTAACAAAAAACATCCAGGAAATTTGGAGTACTATGAAAAGACCAAACATAAGAATAGGAATATAAAAAGAAGAAGATTTCCAGCTCAAAGACCCAGAAAATATTTTCAACAAAATTATGGAAGAAAAACTTTCTAAACTAAAGAAAGAAATGCCTATAAACACACAAGAAGCTTACAGAACACCAAATAGATTGGAACAAAAAAAAATTCCCCCTGCTACATAATAATCGAAACACTAAATGTACAGAACAAAGAAAGAATATTAAAAGCTGCAAAGGAAGTGGGGCAGGTAACATACAAAAGCAGACCTATCAGAATTACACCAGACTTTCCAACAGAGACTTTTAAAGCCAGAAGGGATGGGGGCAGATAGATGTCTTGCAGTCTCTAAGAGACCAGAGATGCTAGCCCAGACTACTATACTACTATACCCAGCAAAACTTGCAATTATAGATGGAGAAAACAAGATATTTCATTACAGAACCAGATTTTAAAAGTATCTATCCACAAATCCATCCCTACAGAAAATACTAGAAAGAAAAGTTCAACTCAAGGAGGGTTAACTACACTCAAGAAAACACAGACAATAAATAACCCCACACCAGCAAAACCAAAAGAAGGGAAGCATACACATACATGTGCACACATAACCAACATCAAAATAACAGGAATTAATAATCACTGGTCATTAATATCTCTCAATATCAATGGACTCACTTCTTCAATAAAATGACACAGGCTAACAGAATGGGTGCAAAAATAGGATCCATTATTTTGCTGCATTCAAGAAACACACCTCAGCAACAAAGATAGATATTACCTCAGAGTAAAGGTCTGGAAAAAGATTTTCCAAGCAAATGAACCCAAGAAGTAATCTGTAGAAGCCATTCGAATATCTAATAAAATAGACTCTCAATTAAATTAATCAAAAGAGATGGGAAGGACACATCATATTTATCAAGGGAAAAATTCACCAAGATAACATGTCAATTATGAATATCTATGCCCCAAATGCAAGGGCACCTACATTCATAAAAGAAACATTACTAATGTTTAAGTCACACATCAAACCCCACTCTTACCAATGGAAAGGTCATTCACACAGAAACTAAACAGAGAAACAATGAAACTAACAGATGTTATTAATCAAATGGAGCTAACAGATATTTATAGAACATTTCACCAAAATATAAAAGAAAATATCTTCCCCTCAGCACCTCATGGAACTTTTTCCAAAACTGGCTATATACTCAGCCACAAAGCAAGTCTCAACAGATACAAGACAATTGAAAAAATCCCTGTATCTTATCAGACCACCATGTATTAAATCTGGACTACAACAATAACAGAAATAACAGAAAGCCTACATATTCATGGAAACTAAACAACCCTCTACTCAATGACCACTAGGTTAAGGAAGAAATAAAGAAAGAAAGCAAAGATTTTCTAGAATTCAATGAAAATGAATGCACAACATACCTAAACTTATGGGACACAATGAAAGCAGTGCTAAGAGAAAAATTTATAACACTAAGTGCCCAAAAGAAATTGGAAAGATCTCATACTAGCAACTTAACAGAAAACCTGAAAGCTCTATCTGGACGACAAGAACTTCAAGTCTGAAGGAAGTAGTTAAAGAAGATTTTAGAAGATGGAAAGATCTCTCATGTTCATGGATTGGTAGGATTAACATAGTGAAAAATAGCCATCCTTCCAAAAGCAATCTACAGATTCCATAAAATTCCCATCAAAATTCTAATACAATTCTTTACAGATCTTGAAAAAATAGTCAACTTCATATGAAAAAAAAGGATAGCTAAAACAATTTTTTTACAATAAAATAACTTCTAGAAGTATAACCGTCTCTGATTTCAAGCTGTACTGTAGAACAATTAGTAATAAAACCACATTGTACTAGCATAAAAACAGAGAGGTTGATCAATGAAATTGAATTTGAATAACCAGAAGTAGATTCACACTCTTATGATCACTAGATTTTTGACAAGCCAAAACTACACAATGGAAAAAAGAAAGCATCTTCAACAAATGTTGCTGGTCTAACTGGATGTCTGCATGTAGAAGAATACAAATAGAACCATATCTATTGCCTTGTATAAAAGTCAAGTCCAGGTGAATCAAATACCTCAACATAAAACTAGATACACTAAAAATAATTAGAAGAGAAAGTAGGAAATACCCTTGAACACATTGGCACAGGAGACAACTTCCTGAACAGAACAATAGCTCAGACACTAAGATCAACAATAAATGGGACCTCATGAAACTGAAAAGCTTCTGTAGGGCAAAAGACACTGTTAATAGGACAAAACAGCAGCATACAGAATGGGAAAAGATTTTTACCAATTCTACATTCAACAGAGGGCTGATATCTGAAACATGTAAAGAAACTAGACATCAACAAACCAAATAATCCAATTAAAAACGGGGTACAGATCTAAACAAGGAACTTTTAATAGAGGAACTTCTAAAGGCCAAGAAGTACTTAAATGTTTGGCATTCTTAATCATTAGAGAAATGCAAATCAAAACAACTCTGAGATTCCATCTTACACCCATCTGAATGACTAAGATAAAAACCCAGGCAACAGCTCACACTGTCAAAGATGTAAAACACACACACACACACACACACACACACACACACACACACACACACTATACAAGAGAGTGGTAGGGTGGGGAGGATTGGTGGAGCCAGAGGAGTCAAGGACACCCCAAGAAAACCTACAGAATCAACTAACCTGGGCCCATAGGGGTTCATAGATTGAACTGCCAACCAGAGAGCATGCAAGGCATAGACCTAGGTCCTCTGCACATATGTAACAGTTGTGTAGCTAGGTCTTTATGTGGGACTCCTAAAGCAAGAGCAGGGACTGTCTCTGACTACATTGCCTGATTTTGGATTCCTTTTCCCTAATGGGGCTGCCTTGTTTAGCTTCAATAGAAGATGTACCTAGTCTTAACAGCCTGATATGCCAAGGCTGGTTGAGATCCATGGGAGGCCTCCCTTTTTCTAAGGAGGCGAGGAGGGATTGCTGGGAAGGAGGGGAAATGAGAGGGAGGGACTGGGAGGAGAGAAGGGAGGGGAAGCTTTGATCAAGATGTAAACAACTTAATAATGAGAATACTAATACTACTACTAACAATGGTGTGCACTACCATGCCCAGCCCAAGATTGTGTTTGTAGTTATGTGTATATGTGTGTGTGCCTGTGTGTGTGTTATGTGCATGAGTGTGGTGCCTATGGAGGCTGGGAAAAGCTGTCTGATCTCATGGAGCTAATGTTAGAGGCAGCTGTAAGCCACTGCTGCGTGTCCTGAGAACTGAACTAGGGTCCTCTATAAAAGCAGTCTGCATTCTTCACCAGGAGCCATCACTCCAGACCCCCTTGAGGTCGTGACGTAATGCCTCTTCATTCTACTTCTGCCGGTTGCAGGGTTGCAAAAGCAGGGTACTCTGACCCTTTTCCCTTCTCGGCTCTCTCCAAGTTCCAGTGACTTCTGTATTGAGTGCAGCTCTGGTTTTTTTCTTCCGCTCAAATGTGTGCTTTGACCCCCTTAGGTAATTCCTATAATCTTCTTAAGCCACGGAACAGACACATCTGTGCTTTGCCCTGCATCCACTGAAAGGACTCATATTTTTATTTTCCAGTTGCTTTAGTTATCTTATTAGCAATAGGTAATTGCTCATCCATGATGAACTAACATGTCTGAAACTGTGCGTCAAATCTTTCCCTCTGTCGCCTCCTGAACCGACCAGCAGACAGAAGACAACGGACACGGGATCTCCTTCCCAACACAGTTTATTCAGGAACCTTGAAGTACCGCAAAAAGCCCCTCCTCCCCCCCAGCTCTAGCTCCCAGCCCTTAAATCTCTGTGTCCTCTCCAATCAGAACCTGCCATAAAGTCATTCTCGATTGGTGCTGAGCACATACGTCACATGGCCCAATCTTACTTAACGATGAACAAGCAAAATGCATGCGCAGTAAAGCCTAACCTACGTGCCACCCAGGCTTCCTGAAATGGTGAGCCAACACGCCAGGGGTGTCTGGCACCCAGCCAGGCACCATCTTGAGTTCCGCTTCCCACATCCCTCAAAAACAAGGGGAAAAAAAAATCCTCCAAAACTATACTAAGTAGGGGTTTCATTATAACATTTCCAACACCCACATGATGTACTTTGATTTTATACACCCTCTCTGTTAAGTTCAGACTCCCCCCTCCACCTTTCCCCTCCTCCTTTGAATCTCTAGTGGTTTAAAGCACTCCAGTTACTGACTTTATTTGAAGGTGCCTGTCAATCACTGCTATTAGAGCAGTAAGTAGACTCTCCTGAAACTTAGTGAAGCTGGACAGTGTTCGTTGGTTTGAAAGCCTTTAAGGCACACGTTACAGTACTCCCTTATTTTATTCAGTCTGACCTGTGAGGCTTTCATAGAGAGCAAACTGAGATGAAAAGAAATTAGAAACCAAATTATTGCTATAAATTCTTTTTACAATTTATTTTCATTTTATCATTTTTGTGTATATGGGTGTTTCAGCTGCACGTATGGTTGTGTACCACATGCACACATAGTGCCCACAGGACTAATGTCTGCAGAGATGATTCAGAGTTAAGGGAACTGGCTTCTCTTCCAGAAGACCCAGGTTCAATTTCCAGCACCCACATGGTGGCTCTCACACATCTGTAACTCCTGTCCCAGGTTGTCTGACACCTTCTGTCCTCCATGTCACCACATGGAATGGTCCACAGATGTACACACAGGTAAGACATCCATACACATAAAACAAAATGATAATGGAAAATCTAAAAAAAAAAAAAAAAATAGGTATGACATGCCTGTAATCCCAACATTCAAGTGACTGAGGCAGAGGGATTGCAGGCTTAAGCCCAGCCTAAGCTACATAGACCCTGTCTCAAAACATCAACAAAAAGTCCATGTAAAAATACTTTTAACATTTATTTTAAATGTCCATTGTCTAGTCTTTACTTAGTAAAAGTATCCATCAGTTTGCCAGGCATGGTAGTATACATCTGTATGCCAGCATTTGGGAAGCTGAGGCAGGAGGATAAAGTTTGAAATCAACTTGAAATGCATAGCAAGGTCCTGCCCCCTGCCAACACAGTCCTTGACACACACACACACACACACACACACACACACACACACACAAAGAAAAAAGTCATTGCTGAATATGAGACTATTTTAGTCAGAGGTCTCTAGAGAAACAGGACTGATCCAATGACTACATATTAAAAAAGAGGATGTATTAAATCATTTGGGTTGGCTAGGCCAATGGTGGCTGACCGCCTGTGGAGAGGCTGAGAACCTGTTTGACTCCACAAAGCACTTTTCTGTAAGCTTCTGTCCATTCAACCACTTGTGAACACGAGTGTGCTTCACATGAGGATGCTTTGAACCAGCTCTTTGATGTTTGCCAGTTAAAGGAGATTGAGGCTAGAGGGGAGAGGGAATATGAAACGATGATGCTTTCGAAGGAAAGGACGCCAGCAGAGACTGACATTTGAGCAACTGCAGAGCTGCTGGAGGGGTCCGGGGAAGGGGTGAGGGCGAACGGTATTGTGGGAGGGGGGTGGGTGGGGGGGTGGGGGGGGAGTTAGGCTGGAGCGTGGGTCCCCGTTAGGTTAAGAAGGGCTTCTGCACCAAATGGGATGAGCAGTGACCAGGATGGGGTCCATCAAAGTCCCGCAATGTTCTAGTGTTTTAACCCGGTTTGGGATGCTACAAGCATCAGCTTTATGCTGTATTTCGTGGCTCAAGGCTCTGTTGAATTAGAGATAGAAACATTTGGGGAGAAGAGAAAGCATTCGTTAATGACATGCCCATTTGCAAATAAAGCCCTGGCCCACAGAAAAAGCTTTGAAAGTCACTGTTAGTTTTTAAAATCTCTGTCCCTCTCCTGATTCCTAACTGCCTCTCTCAAACAAATTTTTAAAAATTATATATATATATTCATTTTCTTTTCAACCCACTCTCTGCCCCCCTCCCGGCCACCCCCTCTCACAACCCTTCCCTTATCCCCATCCCCTCCTCCTCTGAGTGGGTGCCTCCCCTGGGTATCCCCCGACCCTGGCACATCAAATCTCTGGGAGGCTAGGCTCATCCTCTCTCTCCCACTGAGGCCAGACAAGGCAGCCCAGCTAGAAGAACAGATCCGGCAAAACAACAGCTTTTGGGATAGCTCCCGCTCCTGCTCCCGCTCCCGTTGTTCCGGACCACATGAAGACCAAGCTGCATTTGGAAAACTTTGGGGATTTAGTGATGCTTCCCCTCCACTTTCTGCACTCTGGTCTGCGCTGTCACTGCTGCTGCCAGGGGACCAGCTCTAAGCTTTATCTTTTCTACCCACACACAAACTCTGAAGGGCAGAGTTGGCAAGTAGCCCAACACTGTCTCCTGTAGGGCTATCCTGGGACTTTGAATGTCAGAAAAGTTTAGGAAGGCAAAGAGTGAGCACTTCCTGCTTCACACCAAAGCTCTGGTCAAGACAGCTTCAAACCCAGCAATCTGTGTCAGAGGCTCAGCCCCAGACACTTGTCACCTCACTGCAAGACAGCAGTGCAGAACTGCCAGATAGTAACGTCTCTTGATTGTGACAGCATGCCCTCTTTCTTTGAAAGTCTGTGAAGGGTAAAATGTGTGGACCTCCAGCCACCTGATATTTGGTATAAGGCTCAACTTAAGCTCAACGTGTGCAATGACACTGAGCATCCCGGCAGAAGGCTAAAGGGCTTTCCGTCTCATTATGTTAGTGTTATCATAAAACTGTTATTGAGGAGTAGATGAAAATGCCAGGATACTTTATGAGAGCTCTGGGCTTCTTAAGCTCTCCCGTGGCTCCTAACGAGAGCATAACCACAAAATTATTACAGGGACTTTTTTTCCCTTCAACCAATAAAAATGACACGTTTTTCTGAGTCTGAACTAGAAAACAACTTTTGCACGTCCCTGCTGTCATTTACCTGCACATGGCGCAAGCACTTATTTTTGGTTCTTAATGAGTGCACGGAGCTTCTAATTATTTAGGGATGTGATTAAATTAGTTTCTCGGTGGCTTGGTGTCGCAGGAGAAATCTTTTAATTTGCACACTCCTACGGCTGATGTATCTTGCAAACAGTGACTACTTAGCAATCCCCGTTGCCACCCATTTGCCAGTGCTACTCCAACTCGTTGACTTTGAAAGTTTTAATAGTGCCCAGTGAAACTTTTAATTACCTCTGATTAGTGTTTAGCCTTCCTGAGGCAGGCTGTTAGGGGACACAGCCTTCTCTGCAAAGAAGTGCTTGCATAGGTCTTACATAAAGATCTTATGAAGAGCAGTTCTCTTTCTTAGTCCTCTCTCTCTCTCTCTCTCTCTCTCTCTCTCTCTCTCTCTAACAAAGCACCTTTGAAGACTTACCTGACTTATTTTTGATTCTTATCTTCCCCCAGATACTTGTTGGAAACTCTGCAAAGTAGATCAGAAATGCAAACAAAATCACAATTCTAATATTAAATTCTGGCAATGTAATTCAAAGTTTGAAGACTTTAAACTCCTTGAACATAACAATAACAACAACAACAAAGATAGGGTCTAGGGAGATCTCTCAGGAGTTATGTACAGAATGCTCTTGCAGAGGACCAGAATTCAGTCCCCAGCACCCATGTCAGAAGGCCCATAGCCACCTCTAACTCCAGCTCCAGGGGATCTAGTGGCCTCTATAGGCAGCTGCATTCATGTGCACACACTTACTGCATGAGTGCCTGAACATACATTTAAAATAAATCTTGAAGCTCTCACTTCCTGCTCAAGCCTCATTCTCCCTATTTATCTGTTTCAGTGTGAGATATTACCACTGAACACAAAAGTCAATTCATCACCCATGTCAAAATACTGCCATGTGATCGACGTTGTGTTTGGAGTCATTGTGGGTAATGAGACTCATGATCAGAGCTGATTTTAGGAAAGTTGTAGACAGAAGGTTAATGGAGCAGACTGCAGATAGAAAGAGGGTAGTAGGAATATTTAAATAAATCCTGATGTGGGCTTCCTTGGTCCATCTTGGCTGCTCTTGACCCAGTTGAGCAGCCCTCTGGGTCCTTCTCTCTTGGCCCTTTTACATGGTGGCTCTGGTTCTCCCTTCTGTCCATTCTTCTTCTTCTTCCATGGCCACTCTCTTCCCTCCTCTCCTGCACACTCTCCTAAGATGCGGCAACTCTCTCTCTCCCTCCTTCCTTGTGGTCCCAAGCCCAGGAAACTTAAATCCTGCCTATGGCTTTTCTCCCCAGCTATTGGTTACTGGCATCTTTATTTACCAATCAGAAATTAACTGGGGCCATGTTCCCTCAATGTCTTAAGTGGGGATCCTCTCATATAAAAAACAGTTTGGGGGCACCCAAATTTACATTTGAATACAAACAGCATTAGGCCAACCTACAACAGAAGAGAGAGACAGGGCATGTTTTCCTTAGTCAGCTATTGTTGGATTCTAAAGATCTGATAACACAGGACACGCTCCCCCAGAGATACCCAAGGACAGGACTCACTGTAATAACATGAGGTTTATTGATGAATTGATAATAGCCAGTACCAGGGTTCTCTTGTATGAAGGCAAGAAGAACCCTGAGCCAAAATTGAGGGCAGTATTTATACCATATTCACAGGGCTCATAAAGGCAGTTATACAATTACTTCTTAAACATTAACCAGAAAGGCCCAAACTTCAACAGCAGTTCTCAGGCTCAGTTTCCATCCTCAGGCCCAGTTGTTAAGTAACTAACAAAGAAGGTCAGCTTAAGTAGCTTCTATTTACCCAGGTTTTACTGTGTTAAGGGCTCAAAAGCTCTTATCTTGGGTCTTTCTTCCTCTGGAATGCCTTTGGAATGTGCTTCTCCTGGGATGTGTCCCTGGGGAAGTTAATATTTGAGTTTAAAACCAAAATCAGAGCTTTTTATTAATTTTAAGTTTCTACGCTATCTGTGAACACCTAGTCTTACGGTAATTCCATCAAATGAAACTTCTGGTCAAAAATTCCTTCACCAAAAGTGGAGAGGTATTTCAGTTACCAGAAGAATTGCCAATCATGCACTGAATTTGATCCCTGGCATCCCACAGATTTGGTGTGGGATACACACTGTGGTGGCTTGTATATGCTCAGCCCAAGGAGTGGCACTATTAGAGGGTGTGGCCCTGTTGGAGTAGGTGTAGCCTTGTTGAAGTAGTGTATCACTGTGGGTGTGGGCTTTAAGACCCTTGTACTAGATGTCTGGAAGTCAGTCTTCCACTAACAGCCTTCAGATGAAGATGTAGAACTCTCATCTCTGCCTGCACCATGCCTGCCTGGGTGCTGCCATGCTCTCACCTTGATGATAATGGACTGACTTGTAAGCCAGCTCCAATCAAATGTTGTTCTTATATAAGAGTTGCCTTGATCATGGTGTCTGTTCACAGTGGTAAAACCCTAACTAAGACACACACTTACTAGCACTTGAGAAGTGCAAGACAGGAGAATCAGTAGTTTAAAGTCATCCTTTGACTATTTAGAGAGTTCAAGGCCAACCTGGGTCCCTTGAAACCTTGTCTTGAGAAAAAAAATTTACCATTTTTCATTTATCTTTTCATTAATTACTTAATTAGTTAATTTCAATGAATATCCAAACTTGATGCTGCTAGTAGAATAGAAAGTTTTTGGGCTCAGTAAATGCATTGTCTGTGGCTCCATAAACATTTATTTAAATTACCTAATGCAGTTTGGACAGTCACTGTAATAGGTTGTCTTTTCTGGTATATGTGCCGTGACTATCTGTTTGCTCTCATTCATTAGCTGTGCAGTTACAGATATGGCTGCTGTTACTCCATGCTGCTTCAAACACAGTCTTCTTCTTTTAAGGCCCAAGCCCATCTAGCTCAAATAATGCCTCTCTTGGTTTCACGAGCTTTTCTTGTTTGAAGGCCTCCTGTTGTTTTCCCTATATTGATTCTGGTTTTATGTCTCAAGGGCATGAATTTCCTTGACACCCCTCATCCCCCCCCCCCATTCTCCATCTAAATAAGCTTCAGGGTCACTTGCCCAAGGCCAAGGCACACTAGTGCTTAGGCCAGACTTCCTTCTCAAGGCACCTCTCTTCAGTGAAGTCCCTCCACTTCCCCATTCTCCCATGAATTTCTGTTAAAGGAGAAGCTTCACATTAGAAATCGTCATTTTGCCCAGTCCCACATTACTGTGCAAGCCTGTTGTGGGTGCAGCAGAACAAACAACAGTTGCTTCCCAGCAGGGTCCCTTTTGCTAATCCCTGTCCAGAGCACAGCTGTGTTGAGGGTGGCTCTGTGCAACGGTAACAAGGGAGGGCACCAGAAACACAAAGATGGCAGCAAGAGGTTAGTCCTTCCTGGAAAGTCTGTCCATGTTTTGGTGTCTATTTACTTATTGTAGGATTAAAAAAAAAAAGTAGTTGCATGGTTGTCATGAGCATTGTAGTGATATGCTTATTAAAATTAAAAGTCAGATTTTTTTTCCTTGTTGGTCTGATAGATTTGATAATGGGAACTTGGTTAGCCAAACAGATTGCATAGTGGACATTTACTATGGATTAAAGGAGATGGGTATCGAATTGAAGCCCTGAGACTCTGGTAAAAGCATATGATAAAGTAGACCCATCTTTAGAACATTTCATTGGGAAAGTATATTTAAATGAATAATGATTTGATTGTCTGAACCCTGTCAAATCCACTCAGAAAAAGAGGTTCTTAAGTGGGTCACTAGCTACAGTTAATAGTAATTTGACAAGTCTTGTGATGCTTTCCAGTAAATGAGAAAGCAAATGACTATAATTAATAGGCAACAGATCAATTTGTAGGTCAGTGTCTCAACTGCTTGCTTTCAGCAAAATTTAGGGAGTAGCTGATATGCTTGATATACTTCGGGGCTGTTGATGACATAATGCTGTGTGACTTCAGCATCTGCTTACTTATCATAGGATTGAAAAAAGAAGTAGTTGCATGATTGTTATGAGCATGTGTAGAAATATACTTATTTAAATTAAAAGTCGGGTTTTTAACCTAGTTCGTCTGATGGGTTTGATGAGGACTGAGTTAGCCAAACAGATTGCATAGTTTGCATTAAAAAATTATTTAAAAAAATTCTACCATAAGTAAACAGACACATCAATCACATAGTATTGTATAATCAACAATGCCAAAGTATATCAGCTCATCCCTAAATTTTGTTGAAAGCAAGCAGTTGAGACACTGACATAAAAAATTGATTTGGGTAACTTAGAACAGAATCGAAAGAACTGAATGGCAGCTGTGTAACACAAGACTTTCTATTTCTAGTGATTCATTTTCTCGGGCTTACTGCTTGTTACTAAAAGTTATGGAAGCCACTGAATGCTATGAAAATACAGAGTTGAGGGAGAACTGATGTCAAACTCAATATTGTCTTGGCAATAAGTTACATTGAATACATGAAACAACCTTTCCCTTTGCTTCTCTATTCTCTTCTCTTTTTACTTTTCTATTCCTTCCTTTCTTTTTTCCTTCCTTCTTTTATTCTGTTTTGAAACAGGTTCTCACTATGCAACCCTGGCTACCCTGAAACTCCCTTTGTAGATCAGGCTGGCCTCAAACTCACAGAGATCTTCCTGCCTCTGCCTCCCAAGTGCTGGGATTAAAGGTGTGCACTACCACACCAGTCTGAACCAGCCTTTCTTAAAAGTTTATTCCCAGTGAAAATTTACATCCTTATGATTAACAATGCTTTTCAAAATCTGAAGTTATTTCATTAATTGTGTACTATATTATGAATACTGAACTTATAAATAATTTTTGATACTTAAGAGTTTTGTGGCAATGGGAAATTTAAATTTTTAAATTTTATCAGAGCATAACATAGATTGCACTAAGACATATTTCTTATAAAGATGTAAGTTCAATATGGACATGATATAATTTACATTTGTATCTCTTTTTAAGAGCACATATTGTTCTTTGTTAAATGCAGTTTTTGAGATAATATAATTACACTGCTTCTTTCTTCTTCCTCCTTCATCCAAACTTTCTTATAAGCCCCTCCCCTTTCTCCTTTGAATTCATGGCCTTGTTTTTTAACTAATTGTTATAATTTCTAACTTTTATTAGGATTGCAGGTAGGCAGCACCATGCCTGGCTTATGTAGGTTTTTAAAATGAATCACAATGCTTATAAAACTGCTATTCAAAAATGTATTGAAAAATCATACAAGGGTCTCTTTTAAGTCTGACATTTTATGCAAATATAACAGTGTTGGTGACCCTGGAAATTGTATCCTTTGCAATCTTTCAAAATAACAAGGAAAAAATCCCTTAGGTGTTCTTTTAAAACGTGGATGGTATAATCACTTCCCAGATTTTTGCCTGAGATCAAGTGTAAAATGTGGGTAATATGAGGAAACATGTTTGATGTCTATTACCCCTTTCCGGAACATATATGTCTCCATGATGATCATCTATATATGAAATAAAACCATCATTAGTAAAATCTAAAGTGTAATTCTGCTGAGATGTCACTGTGTCGATGAGCTGGGTGTGTTTTATAACCTTGGTTCTCTCTTTCTCTCTTCCTCTCTCTCTCTCAGTCACTCATCATATGATTCAAGGATTTCATCTCATGAACCTTGATGAAAGTAGAAGCTAGTAAAGGAAGGGAGATTTCCTCCTCCTCTGGTGCCTGCTCAACCACATCAACACCCTTCCCTAGGACAACCTCCTTCCTATCCTCCAGTTTCATCTCCTCCTGTCTTTCCATTATCTTTACTCTCTCTCACCTTCAACCACTGCAAATCTATTGGGTTGTTGGTGTATATGGTTTGTTTGTTTGTTTGTTTTGAGATAATGTCTTGCTGTGTAGGCCAGGCAAACCTCAAACTCAACATTCTCTTGCTCCTGCCTCTCTAAGGCTGAAATTTCAAGTACACATCATCATACAGCTAACTAGATCAATAAGACAACTAAAGGAGATCAAGAGTATGCAAATGGGAAGGCAAGAAGTCAAAGCATAGCTAGTTGCAGATTATATATATGTATACATACATACATATATAATAGATGTATAATACTATGTATATGATAGTATACATAAGTAGCCACAAAATTCTACCAGGAAACATCTATAGCTGATAAAAAAAACTTTCAGCAAAGTATCAGGAAACAAAAGTAACAAAAATTTTGATATAAAAGTGACAAACAGGCAGAGAAAAAAACAAGGAAACAGAAACTTTCACAATAGCCAAAAAAAAAAAAAAAAAAAAAAAAAAATCTTGGGATAACTCTAGCCAAGCATGTAAAAGGCCTTGTATAATAATAATAAAAACAAAAAACAAAACAAAAAAAAACAACAAACAAAAAACAAAAAAAACCCTTTGCTCCTGCTGCAGGGATTCGAAGAGACCCTAGGGAAGGGGGGCAAAAGATGGGACAAGAGACACAAAGAAGAAGCACAGGTCTGAATGTCTGATTGAGTGCTTGAACTTTAATGTAGGGGTTGCCTTATAAAGACAAGCAGGGAGGAGGGTCAGGGTCCAGGGCCATCCAGTAATTGTTAAGTTCTTTGCAAGCATTCCTTAACCCAAACCACTTTCTCATGAGCAAGAGAACATTAAAACATTTGTGAGGCTCAAGTTGCTAATTTTCTCTCCCAGGCAGGGAGGCTGATAAGGTTTTCCTTAACTCAGGCTATCTACTTAACTGACATTTGTTCTCAGCAAGAAGGAAGTCTTGGCTCCCAGCAAACCTTCTAAGACATTGAAGAAAGAAGTTGAAGAAGACATCAGAGGATAAAAAGACACCTCATGCTTATAAATAAATAGAATTAATATTTGCAAACAACCATCTTACCAACTCAATATACACACTCAACATAATCCACGCTAGAACACAATTCTTCACAGAAATTGAAAAAAACCAATTTTCAGTGCCATATGGAAGCACACACACACAGACCAGAATAGCTAAAACAATCCTAAATAATAAAAGAATTAATAATAATAATAATAATTCTTAGCTAAAATAATCCTAAATAATAAAAGTCTCACCACCATAATTTCAAGCTGTACTATAGATCTATAGTAATAAAAACAGCATGGTATTGGCGTAAAAACAGATCTGTTGATGTATGGAATAGAACTGAAGACTCAACCATAAATCAACACACTGACTGACACATGATTTTTGCCATAAAAGCCAGACATACACACTGAAAAAAAAGACAGCATTTTCAACAAATGGTGCTGTTCAAACTCGGTGATGTCATGTAGAGGAATGAAAATAGGTCCATATTTATCACTCTGCACAAAACTCAACCCTAAATGGATTAACATAAGCCCAGATATACTGAATCTGATAAATGAGAAAGTAAGGAATATCCTTGAACTCCTTAGCACAGGAAGACATTCTGAACAGCACACTGATAGCAAGGGCACCAAGGCCAGCAATTAATAAATGGGACCCCAGCAATAGAACAGTGGCTAAGAAAATATATGTATTTGAAAGAAATATAAATGGAGTCATCAAATAATGAGGGAGACAATGCCACAAGTAGACATCTTACAGCACCAAATGAAACCTCCCACATCAGGACCAAGCATGGGTTATATCTATTTGAGCCATTGGCCAAAAGGTTTTCACTGGCCATGGAAACCTCCAAACATCTCAGGTTGTTACCAAAGCTATTGGTTAGTCTCTGCAAACAGGGGGTAAGGCCCTATTGTCACAGACAACATTTGCTTATGTCATTGAACATTGAAAAGTAGAGGTTATGTCTAAGTGGGGGCTTCACCCCTACTGACTGGCATTCATGGTATTGGCAGGTGCTCTGTATGTTACCAGAGAAAGGTAGTCATCATCTCAGCTACAAACCCTGCGATCTACATAGTGACATGCCTGCAGGAGATGCTGGGAAAATAGTGGCACAAAACTGGGGTGTGGCAGGGCAACCACTCACTGATTGGATTAAAGCCCACTCTGTGAGGCGGAAACCATGCCTGATGTGGTTGGGTGGTCAAGACCTCAAGACATGACAGGCCATGAGCCTAAGGGAAAACCAAATAATATTGTTCTCCCCAAGGAACATAGCAATAAAATGACTCCTAACAACACTCTGTGAAACCTGTAGTTCAGTGTTCCACCCAGCTACCATCAGAGAAGCTTCTTCTTGCAGTAGATGGAAACTGACAAAGAGACCCACTACTGGATAATTTGCAGAGATTGGGAGAGTTTTGGAACACTCGTTTCTAAATGGGATGTCTTCACAAACCCTTCCCCTCAGGGTTCAGGGAACTATGTGAAGAAGAAGCTGAGAGATTGCAAAGGCTAGTGTGGCTAGAAGACACCAAGGAAACAAGGCCTTCTAGACACAACAGGACCCGCCCATGTATGAACTCACAGAGACTGTGGTAGCATGCACAGAGCCTGCACAGGTTAAAAACTCATGGGGTCCCAGCACTGAGACTGGGGAGTAAATACAGACTCCAACCCCTAACCAAGAAGCTATCTGCAATTGACACCCACTGACAAAGGAAAAATCAATTTGTCCCCCAGTGGAGTGTCACCAAGTATATCAACCATATTCTATGGTACGAGTCAGCAGGAGGAACCAGGGCCAACAAGAACACCAGGACCAACAGGAATGCCAGGATAAGTTCTTGGCCACATTTAGCTATGCAAGCAAGCCAAGCTCAGCCTCCATCACTGTCCACCGAGTCCTATTTATGTTTCTTCCAAACATCGCGTGTCCTCCCACAAGTCTTGCCTCAGCACGTGAGTCTGTCTCAGTTGACATTGCTCTTCCAATCAGCCCGAGTCCGTGGAAACAGCAAGAAGCAGCAGCATACCACCAGAAAATTTTTGGTGTGTTTCTGTTTATGGAGTCTAAACAAAATGAGTTCAAATACACAATGTAAGGTGGACCAGTGCATGATATCATCAGCAAAGAATCCTTCATCACATGTCCTTTCATGTGCTTGCTTTAGCAGAACATCCTCTCTCCTGTGTCTGCTTCAGTGAAGTGTTCCTTCATGTGTCTGCTTTAGCAAAATGTCCGTTCACTTGTGTCCATTTCAGGAAAACACTCCTTCATATGTTTTCCTCAGCAAGATATCGTCCAACACTTTCCAAAGGACCCTTAAGTTTCCACTTCAGTCTTGTCTTTGTGAAGATAAAAAGCTCCAGCAATAAATAATTGCATCAAAAATGTTTACACAACTCTGTGTACTGCATCCTGCACAGCTTAGTTCTGAACACCTGACTGGAATGGCAAGGAATGAAGAAAGGACAGACATACAGACACATGCACAGAAAAGCTGGGATCAGGTTGGCTGTGCTCCCTTGTAAAAAGTTCCTAGTAAAACCTGGAACTTCAGGACTTTTATTTTGTTCAGCACTGGGAAGGAGTTAGCTAGCATCAGTAGGGGTCTCTGTGGGCCAGAAGTCTGGGGCTACATTCCCCTAGGAGGAGGAAACTGCAGGTGAGAGTTTTTCACACTGCTGACTTTTATACTCAGACCAGAGGGCTTTGCTTGTTTCCTCTGAGCCTGACCTAAGGGGAAGGCTTTGCCATTCTTCTTAGCTCCACCAGCTTCACCCTGGGTGAAGGCAATGGTAGGCTGTATTAGCATTCTCTAGAGAAATAGAATTTATAGAATTAATATATTATTAATTAATATATTATATAGATTAATATAATACATATTATTGGCTATATATAAATTATTAATTATCAAAAAATCATTATTACCCCTGAATAAATATGACCATTTATATTTATTAATTTAAATATTATAGTAACTGATTTATTTAAATTATTTATTTATTTTAATTAGTTAATTAGAAATAAACATAGTTATTTACAAAGAAGTAATTTCAGGCAGGAATCTAAATCTTAGGCTAGAACAAAGAAGTAATTTCAGGCAGGAATCTAAATTTTAGGCTAGAACAAGGAAGTAGGCTTCAGACATGAAAATGACTTTGGGCTAGGACAGGGAAGTTGGCTCAGATATTTTGGTCATCCTGATAAGAAACAGCGAGTGTTCACAGAATTTTGTTTATTGCCTTACTTGTTCTTTGACTATTTTTGTTTATGGTCTTGCTTGTTCCTTGACTATTTGCATCTATTGTATTGCTAGTTCCTTAACCTAAAACTGACCTTAATACTTGCATGTAATTAAAATGGTATAAAAGCAAAAAAAAAAAAAAAAAAAAAAAAAAAAAAGGAGAGGGATGGGATAGGGATTTCTAGGGAGGGGAAATGGGGAAAGGGGATGGCATCTGAAATGTAAATAAATAAAATATCCAATTTAAAAAAAGAAAGAAAAAAACTCCAATGTAAGGAGGCTAACTACACCCAAGAAAATCCAAGAAATTAATCATCTCACAACAAACCCTAAAGAAGAGAATTGTACACACGTAATACCACCTCCAACAACAAAAATAACAGGAACCAACAATCACTAATCTTTAATATCTCTCAACATCAATGAACTCAATTCTCCAATAGAAAGACATAGACTAACAGATTGGATCCAGCATTTTGCTGCATACAAGAAACACACCTCAGTGACAAAGACAAACACTATCTCAGAATAAAGGGCTGGAAGAAAGTTTTCCAAGCAAATGGTCCCAAGAAACAAGCTGGAGTAGGTATTCCAATATACAATAAAGAGACTTTCAACCAAAAGTTATCAAAAGAGATGGGGAAGGACACTTCATACTTATAAAAGGAAAAATCCACTGAGATGAAGTCTTAATTCTGAATATCTATACCCCAAATGCAAGGGCACCCACATATGTAAAAGAAACATTACTAAAGCTCGAAGCACACAGTATCATCCTACTTCAACACCCTACTATTATTAATAGGCAGGTCATTAAAGTAGAAACTAAACAGAGACACAGTAAAACTAATAGAACTTACAAACCAAATGAACTTAACAGATATATACAGAACATTTCAACCTAAAACAAAAGAATATACCTTTTTCTCAGCACCTCATGTTACCTTCACCAAAATTGATCATATAATCAGATTAAGGCTAGACTTCAATAACAACAAAAACAACAGAAAACCCACATACTCATGGAAACTGAACAACTCTATACTTAATGATAACTTGGTCGGGAAAGATATATTTCTAAGTGCACAGAAGAGTGTTTGGAGGTGGGGCAAGTATGTGTTTAACTAATACCTTAGCCCATCAGTGTGATGCATTTATTTGTACTTTCATTACAATAAAGTTATTTTGTTTGAAATTATATAGATTATAAATTATTATAATTACATTATATTATAAAATATTATAGATTATATATATTACCTAGAAATTATATAGATGCAACATATAAGACATGACAAATACACATGTACAAGCTCTTATAACTAGATTGCATGTATCCCTTTTCTTGTCACAAAAACAAAACAAAACAAAAACAACCCCCCAAAAAAACAAAGACTCAAGGTCATTTTTGAGGGGTACTGGATTCCCAGCAATAGTAAACACCCCAAAGCATAACTGAGAAACAGAAGCATTTTTTAAGGGCATGAAAATACCCTGCAACCTCAATCAAAAAAAGATGCTAAAAGCTGACAAGAAATGTGAGTATGCTGACAGACACACAGAGAGCTGGCAGCCTGACAACACAGCAAGAGCCATTTTTATTAAGAGCACTTTTTTTGAGACAGGGTTTCTCTGTGTATCCCTGGCTGTCCTGGAACTCACTCTGTAGACCAGGCTGGCCTTGAACTCGGAAATCTGCCTGCCTCTGCCTCCCAAGTGCTGGGATTAAAGTTGTGTGCCACCACTGCCTAGCTAAGAACAGTTTTTAAAATTTTAATTTGATATTTTTTTACTTATTCACTTTACATCCTGATGACTGCCCCCCTCCCAGTCACCTGTCCCACAATCCTTTTCCCACTCCCCCCCCCTTCTCCTCTGAGTGAGTAGGGAGCACCCTTGGGTATCCGCCTACCCTGGCACTTCAAGTAAGAGCACAATTATTTTGAAAAGTAAAATGTTTTGGGCCACTCAGCAAAATAAAAACTTCCCTACATACCTGAAAGGTAATTCTCTGGCATTGATACATTATTAAGTTATATTTAGCTATTCTACTCAAAAAGGCCGTGAAACATCAAGAGGAACACTCCTCCATTGTTGGTGGGATTTCAAGCTGGTACAACCACTGTGGAAGTCAATCTGGCCACACACACTTGCTGCACCCTCAATCACTCTTCTGTGTACTTCAAACGACCACTCAGAAGCCACCAAAACTTCCCTTGAGATTTTACACTTTCATCACCAATTACATATGTATGCACATATCCACACAAAGGCTAACATATGGCTGAGTTAACACTATAAAAACAATTAGCTCTTATGTCATCTTTCATTACTCATGTGTCCCTTAGCCTGCATTTCATCATTCCTCCTTACCTAATAATATTCTTTCAAAATGTTACTTCATGGCCCCTCTGTGCTGGCTGGTCTTATGCCCACTTGACACAAGGTAGAGTTATCAGAAAGAAGGGAACCTCATTTGAGCACAATGCCTCCATAAGATCCAGCTGTAAGGCATTTTCTTAATTTGTGATTGATGGAGGAGTGCCCAGCCCATTGTGGGTGGTGCCATTCCTGGACTTGTGGTCCTGGATTCTATAAGAAAGCAGATTGAGTAAGCCCTGAGGAGCAAGCCTGTAAGCAGCACCCCTCCGTGGGCTCTGTATCAGCTCCTACCTGCATGTTCCTGCCATATTTGAATGTCTGTCCTGACTTTCTTTAGTGATGAACATCAATGTGGAAATAAGCCAAATAAATCTTTTTCTTCCTAACTTAATGCTGTGTTACAGCGATAGAAAACCCCAACTGAGACACCCACTTATAGCTGTTTACATATAAACATATACACATTGTAGGCTAGGATGTGGATATGAAGAAAAACACACAGACTGTCTGAGTTTGAGTGACCTTGCTAGGTATTACACATTTTAAGTCCATATATTTTCTTGCAAACTTTATGATTTCATTTTTATTTAGAGATGAATAATATTCTATTTATACGTATACCATATTTTCATTACCCATTCATGTCTTGCCAGACATTTTGGCTGGTTCCATTGCTTTGCTGTAGTGAATAGAGCAACAATAAACATAAATGTGAAAATTTCTACAGGATAGGTTACAGAGCTCTCTGGATCTATGCCCAGCAGTGGAATAGCTGGTGATATGGTGAGGAACCTCCAAACTGATTCCCTTACTGGTTGTATTAATTTGCATGTCCACTAGTAGAGAGTAAGGATTCCTTTTTTTTTTTCATATACTCCTCAATATTTACTATCAGATTTCTTGGTGATAGTCTTTCCAACTTGGGTGAGGTAATAGCTCAAAGTGGTTTTAATTTGCACTTAATTTAACTTAATGTTGACGCAGGATGCTGAACACTTTTTAAAAATAGTTGTTGGCCATTCGCATTTTTCTTCTGAAAACTATTTCTTTTGTTAGCCCTTTGTTGATTGGTGATTTTATTTCATTGGTATTTAATTTCTGGTGTTCTTTGTAAATTCTGGATATTAGTTTCATGTCTGAAGTGCAGCTGGTAAAGATTTTCTCCCATCCTGTGGGCTATCTGTTTGCTCTGCTTTGTGAAAACTTTTCAATTTTATGAAGCCACACCTATTGAGGCTGGTCCCTGTGCTATTGGTGCTCAGTTTAGAAAACTCTTGCCAACACCAGTGTCGTGTTCCGTGTTTGCCTCTAGTTTCAGTGAAGGCTTTTCATCTATTTTGGACTGATATTTGTACAAAGTGAAGAATATGAACCTAGCTTCATTCTCTTTCAGGTAGATACCCAGTTTTCCCCACACGGTTTACAGTATTTCCCCTACTGCCTGTGTTTGCTTACTTTGTCAAAAACCCAGGTGGTCATAGCTTTGTTGCTTTATTTCCCAGTCCTTGGTTTGTTCTGTTGGTTGACCCATTCATTTTTATTCCAGCACTATGCTGCCTTTATCACTAGAGCTTTGCAGTTTAACTGGAGGCCAGCAGTGGGTCTGGGGTCTTTGACTTCTGAGGTTCTGGTAGTCACTGCAAGACTGAGAGTCTATTAACATGTGGTAACAGGTAGTATAGACATTAATGAGTTTGGCATTTTGTCTCCTCTCCCCAGTGAGTTCATAGAATCCAAAGGATGATCTGAGTTTTGATTCTATTTAAAGTACTTGCCTTGGTGCTTGATATTTAGATCCACTCTCCTGTTAGCACATGGCCAATACAGGCACTCTTCCTATTTCCCCTGCACAGGGGTCTCCCTGGCACAGACTCCTCAATGTTGGTGTTGTTTTAAGTTGCTAGCTTTATTCTTACTCTCTCTCATTGCAGTCCATCATCACCTGGAGCCATCTTAGCTCCTCTATTCCTCTTTACCACCCCCCTCTCTCTATCATCCTTCAGCATAATATCCTTTCTTCTCTTTTCTCTGGGGCTAATTGCTAGACTTGCTCTGCTTATTTTCTTCCCATTCTTACCTTCTTTTGCAAATGCCATAGAGTGTATTGTATTGGTCTCTTTTATCCAACAAAAGTAATTAGAGTTTAAAGAGAGACTTTTCAAGGTTCTTCCCCACCTTCTCTTCTATTAGTTTCAGTGTATCTGGTTTTATGTGAAGGTCCTTTATCCACTTGGACCTGAGCTTTTTATAAGGAGATAAGAATGGATCGATTTGCATTCTTCTACATGTTGTCCTCCATTTGAACCAGCACCACTTGTTGAAAATGCTGTCCTTTTTCCGCTGGACAGCTTTAGCTCCTTTGTCAAAGATCAACTGACCACAGGCATGTGGGTTCATTTCTGAATCTTCAATTCTATTCCATTGATCTACCCACCTGTCTCTGTACCAATACCATACAGTTTTTATCACTATTGCTCTGTAGTACAGCTTGAGGTCAGGGAAGGTGATTCCTCCAGAAATTCTTTTATTGTTGAGAATAGTTTTTGCTATCCTGGGTTTTTTGTTATTCCAAATGAATTTGAGAATTTCTCTTTCTAACTCTGTTGAATTGAGTTGGGATTTTAATGTGGATTGCATTGAATCTGTAGATTGCTTTTGGCAAGATGGTCATTTTTACTATATTAATCCTGCCAATCCATGAGCATGGGAGATCTTTCCATCTTCTGAGATCTTCTTCTATTTCTTTCTTCAGAGACTTGAAGTTCTTGTCATACAGACCTTTCACTTGCTTGGTTAGATTCACACCAAGGTATTTTATATTATTTGTGACTATTGTGAAGGGTGTCATTTCCCCAATTTCTTTCTTAGCCTGTGTTGTGGGCCTGAGCTACCCTACATTTGGGGGCCAAAATGTACTCTTCTGTCTGCCTCTTTCCTTTTATATGTCTCACTTCTAAGCCACACCTTTAGGTCTTGTCTCTAAATCTGATCTCTAAGCCACACCCTTAAGTCACACACCTTTAAGTCTCACACACCCAGAGGAAGATCCTGGGTATCTAAACCAAGATGTTATCAGAGTGTGCTCAGCTATTGTAGGCTGATGTAATCAAGTCTCTTTTCAGGGTATATGGCTCAAGATGGCTGCAAGGATGATAGCCACCTTCTGTCGGCTCCCCACAGGTCCCCCTTTTTAATTTTTTTTCAAAAGGGAAGGCTGGGAAAACTTATGGAAACCGTGCCTGTCTTAGGTTGGAACAAATGACCCCAGCCTCCCTTTCCCGTCTTTGGATACTCAAAAGTTGATTTGAGTATCCAAAGTTTGGTTGAGCTCCTGTCTTAGGATGGTGAGGCCTCCCTTTTTAGGGGCAAGGGTCTTGAAGTGTTCTCTTACCTGTCTTTGACTATCCAGCTTAGCGCGTAAGTTAGGGGATAATCCTCATTAGTCTTGATAACAGAGGTTTTACAGTCTCCTACTTCCAGCCTGTAATATTGGACCTGTATGGGTTTCATTTGAATAGCGTCTATATGTTGTCATATAAAAGCCATCAGTTTGTTGAACAGCATGGACCCGAGAGACAAGAGACTTAACAATGCTTGAACAGTCAGTATAGCAGCAACACTCTTTTTTAAGGGCAACACATTAACTCCCTCTATCAGAGGAGAAAAAATATAAGCCTCTTCTATTCTGTTTACAAATGTGTTATAGCAGAATCTAAATCTATAGAAATACAGAACTGATCATAGCTTTGATCTTAACAAAACAAATAAGGAAATCCCTGTTCCTACTCTAGTCAATCTCAAAATCAAAAAACAACTATAGTAACTCTGGCAGTGGGCTTTCTCCTGAGTCTAAAGAATGTTCCCCTCTAAATCATAAGTTGGAGAACTAAAAGTCTAATAGAGCCACCCTGGAGGTACAGGTAGTGATGTCTCCTTCCACACTGGAGACTTCCCAAGTCAGGTTTGCTGGTTCATCTGTTCCAGTTTGAAGGCAATTGAGAAGCATCTTTATGTTTCCTGCAAAGAAAAAATATGCTTCTCAGGGGGTTTACTCCTCCCTGGATTTGTTATTGTTGTCTATCTGTTTAATCAGTCTCTCTGGCAGCCAGCATGCCACATCTGCGGTTTGGGAATATATGCAGAGAGAACCTCTTCCCCAGATAAGCACTGGATCTGGCCCATTCCAGTTTCCAGTTAATGGGTCTTTCCAGAGGACTGTTGCAAAATTCTTTTTGGTATCAGGAAGCCAGAATCTATCTGCAGCGGGTTTTTCTTTATAATCCAAAGTTAAAAAATTTAAAATAAAGAGCATGTGATGAAGGATATTTCTGGGGGATCCCTTGGTAGGGTACCATTCCCCCTTTTTAATTTTTTTAAATTGACATTTAATGGTTCGATATGCCCTTTCTCCCATACCTTGGCCCTGTGGAGTATATGGAATATCCGTTTTATGTAGTAGTCCCAATTTTTCACAGAATTTGTGGAAACTGGAGCTTGTACAACCTGGGCCATTGTCAGTCTTTATCTGTTTAGGTACATCCAATACAGCAATTGCAGCAAGCATATGAGTGATCACATGCTTGCTTGCTTCTCCAGTTTGTAATGTTGCATAAATGAAACCACTGTATGTGTCTACACATACATGTATATATTTCTGTTTTCCAAATTCATTATAATGAGTAACATCCATTTGCCAAAGACTGTTTAGTATCAACCCTTTTGGATTTACACCCAAATGAGGAACTGGTAAAAGTGTAACACATGATTGACATTGTTTAACAATTTGTCTAGCTTGTTCTCTGGCAATTTTAAACATAATTTTTAAAGTTTTAGAATTAAGGTGATGTAACTCATGAGCCTTTATGGCCTGATCCAAGTTAGATGGTGGATCTGATAAAGTCACTGCAGCTACATGAGTTGCTAGATCTGCCTTGGTGTTCCTCTCAGAGAGAGGACCTGGTAGCCCAGTGTGGGCTCTCAGATGTCCTATAAAGAATTTACACTTTCTCCTCAAAATTAATTGTTGGCACTATAAAAACAAATTGGCTGCTTCTGAGGAATGCTTTATTTGTGCAGCAGTTTCTAGCAGAGGGATAGATTGAGCTATATATGAGCTATCTGTATAAATGTTAATGGGTTGATTTGGAAATGCTTAAAACACAGCAATAACAGCATGTAATTCAACCAATTGAGCTGACACAGATGATGTGGCAAAGGAAAATACTTGATCTTGAAAGGCATAAGCAGCTGTTCCTGATGAGGAACCATCAGTAAAAACTAGCAATGCTTCCTCGATAGGTGCATGTGCAGTACGAGATGGAAAAACGAATTCATGGCGATTACAAAACTGAATCAATTTATCTGATGGATAATGATTATCTATCTGACCAGTAAATGAGGCACATGTAATAGGCCAGGCTTCAGAACTCTGCATAAGCCAATCAACCTGATGCCTTGTATAGGGTTGTTCTATTACATCAGGATCCTTTCCAAAATATTTTTGACTATTATCTCTGCCCAACATAATCATATCAGCTACAGCAACATAGTATGGATAAAGAACCTTCTTAGGAGATGAGGGAAGATGGACCCATAATATGGGTGCAGTTTGCCAAAAAACTGCAGTAGGAGTTAGTTTAGTGTTAAAAATAAGAAAATATAAAGGCTTAGAATAATCAATATGAGTTACAAATTGAGATGAAATAGCACTCTCCACCTTCTGTAAGGCTTTTCTACCCTCCTCTGTTAGAGCCCTGTGAGACTTAGGGTCAGGATCTCCTTTGAGAATCTCAAACAGAGGCTTCAATTCTCCTGTCATGAGTTTCAAATATGGTCGGAGCCAATTAATGTCTCCCAATAATTTTTGAAAATCATTAAGTGTCTTAAGGGAATCAGTCCTCAAGGTGGCCTTACTATTAATAATACGTGGACCATTAATTTGAAATCCTAAATAAGTATATGGATCTTGTAATTGTACCTTTTCTGGTGCTATTTGTAATCCTGCAGCCTGTAAAGCTGTTCTAAGATCATCAAAGCACTGGAGTACCTGTTTTCCATCTTTCCTGCTATTAAAATATCATCCATGAAATGAATCATATAGATTTGCTTCCACATGGTTCTAACACCCTCTATGGCAGAAGCCATAACCTTTTGGTACAAGTTAGGACTGTTAGCCATACCCTGAGGCAAGACCTTCCATTGATATCTCTTCATAGGTTCTCTAAAATTTATAGCAGGAACACTGAAAGCGAAGCACTTTCTGTCATTAGGATGCAATGGGATAGTAAAAAAACCAGCCTTTTAAATCTACAACTATTTTATAATAGCCTAAAAGTATGGCCACCGGTGTGGGCAGCCCAGGTTGTAAGGCTCCCATCCTAACCATGGTTGCATTAACAGCCCTCAGGTCTTGCAACAGTCTCCACTTTCCTGACTTTTTCCTAATGACAAATATTGGGATATTCCAAGGAGAGTTACTCTCTTCTAAATGTCCTGCCTGTAATTGCTCCTGCACTAGCAATTGGGCAGCTTGTAATTTTTTGGTGGTTAGAGACCACTGATCCACCCAGATGGGCGAGTCCCCCTTCCAAGTGATGGGATCTGCACAGTGCCCTAGGGGTGCAGCTGAATCAGTAGCCCCCAATTCTCTTCTTCCAATGTTACCATAAACCTCAATAGGATGAGTAATCCCCTTTTCACTTTTTCCTAATCCTTTCCCTGGGGAAAATCCAGAGTTTACCATTTGAGCCATAATTACTTCATTAGGGCTGCACATAATCAATCCCAATAACAGATCTCTGCCCCAGAGATTAATAGGAAGGCCCAGGATGACATAGGGTTGTATATTCCCTGTATTACCTTCTTTATCTTTCCACATCAGCACCTTAGAACTTTGTAGTGGATTTTGACTTTGGCCAATACCCTTTAGATTGGTTAAGGTTGGGGTCAGAGGCCAGGTGGCAGGCCAATCGCTTTGTTTTAGGATAGTCACATCAGCTTCTGTGTCAACCAAGCCTTGGAATGCCTTTCCACCTAGCCATAGTGTCATCATAGGTTTTTGTTTAACTATAGGCTGTACCCAGTATGCATCAGAGGAACCAAAGCCTTGATCTCCTCTTTTAGGACTCTTATATTTGTGATTAGTATGGTACAATGGAAGTAAGAAGAGTTGAGCTATCCTTCTTCCTGTAGGAATGTTGACTATATTCTGAATTGCCTGAGCCATTACCTTAATCTCACCTTCATAATCATTGTCTATAACTCCAGGAAAAAATTGTAGTCCCTGCATAGTAGTACTGCTTCTTCCCACTATCAGACCAAACATATTTAGATAGAGTGGTCCAAAGACTCCAGTGGGTAAGGCCTGAGGTCCCATTTCTGGGGTTAATACTGTATGGGTGGCAGAACTGAGGTCTAGTTCTGCGCTTCCTGGTGTTGCTTGACTAAGTTCAGATAGGGATTGGTGTTTGCTGGTAAGAAACTGACTGCTCCATAAGCCTTTTTTTGGATTGTGTTGGTTCGGGGCCTGGAGCTGGCCCCTGTTCCCATTTCCCTGATTATGGAAAAGGGTGTTTCCTTGTGTGTCTCTTTTGGACCTACATTCACTAGCCCAATGCCTTCCACGTTTGCAAAGTGGGCAGAGCCCAGGCTATTTTCTGGGCTGTCTCTGGGTTAACTCAGTTTTTGCCTCACAATCTCTTGCAAAGTGTCTAGGCTTGTTACATTTAAAACAGGCTTTTTGGTTTGTACTAGCCAAAAAAATCTCTTACTGATTGTCCTTGCATGGCAGCAGCCATAGCTAAACCCTGTTGGTAGGAGGGACCTATGTCAAAACAGAGTCTGATATACCCGGTAAGGTCTATCTTCTTCCTGTAGGGTCTAATGGCCGCTTGGCAGGCAGGATTGGCATTTTTATATGCAAGTTATTTCACATAATCTACACCTGCCTCTACATTACCAAAAATCCTCCCTGCTGTTGTCATTAATCGATGAACAAAATCAGAAAATCATTCATCAGGTCCTTGTCTGACTGCTGTTAAGGATGCATCAGGGTCCTCTTTTGCTGGGAGTTTACGCCAAGCCTTCATGGCTGCATTTTGAATTTGAGCAAATAAGCCTGGGTCATATTGCATCTGGTTATCACTAGAAGCAAATTGCCCTTCTCCGGCTAAGGCATCAAAGGACCAACCATTGCCTGCCTGAATGTTTCTCCTAGCTGTTTCTTTACAATTCTCATGCTACTCTGATTTCCAAATAAGATACTCACCACCGCTAAGAACTGCTCTCACTAAGGTATTCCAATCACTAGGAGTCAGCCACTCCTCTGCGTCAGACTCTAAAATTGCAAGAGTAAAGGAAGCAGTGGTACCATATTGTGATACTGCATTTTTTAATTTCTTAATAATTTGAAAATTAAACCTTGTGTGATGTCTCCAAGCAACCCCTTGAGCATCTCTGGTCTCTGATACAGGGAAAGCCTCAGTGTCTCCCTTCTCTGGATGATCTGTGTCTAATCTTAAGCTAGGGGACAGAGACTGTTTTTGGACTCCTGTTTAAGGAATGCAAGGAGCCAGGGGATTTTTGCAGTTTACCTCTTGAGACATCTTCCCTGTCTTTAATTTTTGTAGCTGATTAATTAAGTCCTGATACTCTTTTTATAACTCTGTTGTTTAAGAACAGATATTTTTTCCTGTAACTCCCATCTGGGATCTATAACCACCATCTCCATTGGGGAAGCACTTGGAGGCTGAGGCGCACTGAGAGGGGGTCTTTGGGAAGAGGGCGATTCAGGGTCATAATGTTCGGCTGCCTCTTCCTCTAGGCTAGCACAATCTGGCTCTAACAAATCGTCATCAACCTTTGGGTGTATTTTAGATTCTAATTTCGGATAACTACGTTTCTTTTTATTTTGAACATAAAAGACAGCATTCAAACAATGAAACAAAAGCAGACAATTAACACACGTGAGCAGCAAACAACAAAAGAAAAACAGAGAGTTCAGTTCAGGCTGACTTATTTCTTGCCCCATTTTCATTAACATGACTTACCTTTCTCGATGTGGCAGATTCTGGCAGTGATCACCTTCGTTTCACTTCAGAATTTTTGGCAGATCCTTCTTCTAGTAAGGTCTGTCACTGGGTCTCTCTTTCTTGCTGCCCCACGTTGGGCACCAAAAATGTTGCAGGCCCAAGCTGCCCTACGTTTGGGGGACAAAATGTCACGGGCCACTCTGTCAGTGTTGGAACCTGCACTGCCAAAAGCCTTGGGGACTAACTTGTTAGCCCACACTGCCCCAAGCAGCTCTGGTCTGTGGGTCGGGGTTCAGCAAGAGAGAGTGAGGATGGAGCGGAGGAATGGAGACCAGAGTGTGATTCAATCCCGTTTATTCTTCAGTCTCTCTTCTTCTCTCCAAGTCCCTAGTTTTGAGTTCCTAGTCCCTAGTTCCTCCAAGTTCCAAGTTTCTATCCAAGCTCCCTTCCAAGTGCCTAATACTTAATAATCATTTCTGAGTTCTCTAGTCCAAGTGTCTTCTTCCTCAATGCCTAATTCCTACTCCAAGTTGTACTGTAAGTTGTACTCTCTAACCTAATTCCAAGTTGTACTTTCTAATGTCTAATAACTAACTCCAAGTTGTACTCCAAGTTGTACTCTCTAACCTAATTCCTAGTTCCAAGTTGTACTGTACTCTTCTATCTGCCTCTTGCCTTTTATATGTCTCACTTCTAAGCCATGCCTTTAGGTCATGCCTTTAAGTCATGCTCTTAGGTCTTCTCTCTAAATCTGATCTCTAAGCCACGCCCTTAAGTCACACACCTTTAAGTCTCACACACCCAAGGGAAGATCCTGGGTATCTAAACCAAGATGTTATCAGAGTATGCTCAGCTATTGTAGGCTGATATAATCAAGTCTCTTTTCAGGGTATATGGCTCAAGATGGCTGCAAGGATGATAGCCACCTTCTGTCGGCTCCCCACAAGCCTGTTTATCTTTAGAGTAGAGGAAGGCTAGTGATTTGTTGGAGTTGATTTTATAACTAGCTATTTTGCTGACGTGATACTGTCAATAGGACAAAATGGCAACCAACAGATTGGGAAAAGATCATTACCAATCCTAGATGTGATAGAGGGCTAATATCCAATGTATACAAAGAACTCAAGAAATTAGACTCCAGACAATCAAATAACCCTATTAAAGATAGGGTACAGAGCTAAACAAAGAATTCTCAACTGAGGAAACTTGAATGGCCAAGAAGCACCTAAAGAAATGCTCAGCATCTTTAGTCATCAGGGAAATGCAAATCAAAACAACCTTGAGATTCTACCTCACACCAGTCAGAATGGCTAAGATCAAACACTCAGGTGATAGTAGATGCTGGCGAGGATGTGGAGAAAGAGGAATACTCCTCCATTGTTGGTGGGATTGCAAGATGGTGCAACCACTCTGGAAATAAGTCTGGAGGTTCCTTAGAAAATTGGACATAGCATTACCTGAGGACCCAGCTATACCACTCCTGGGCATATACCCAGAAGATGCTCCAACATATAACAAGGATATATGGTCCACTATGTTCATAGCAGCCTTTTTTTATAATAGCCAGAAGATGGAAAGAACCCAGATGTCCTTTAACAGAGGAATGAATACAAAAAAATGTGGTACATTTACACAATTGAGTATTACTCAGCTATTAAAAATAATGAATTTGAGAAATTCTTAGGTAAATGGATGGAACTAGAAAATATCATCCTGAGTGAGGTAACCCAATCACAAAAGAACACACATGGTATTCACTCACTGATAATTGGATATTAGCCCAGAAGCGTGCAATACCCAAGACTCAACTCACAGACCACATGAAGCTCATGAAGAAGGAAGACCAAGTGTGGGTACTTCTGTCCTTCTTAGGAGTAACAGAATACTCAAGGGAGCAAATATGGAGACAAAGTGTGGGATAGAAACTGAAGGAGGGGCCATCTGGGGACCATTTCATCTGGGTATTCATCCTATGTGCAGTCACCAAAGGTAGATGCTGATGTGGATGTCAGGAAGTGCATGCTGACAGGAGCCTGATATGGCTGTCTCCTTAGAGGTTTACCAGAGTCTGACATATTCAGAGGCAGATGCTCACAGCTAACCATTGAATTGATCCAGAGGTTCCCAATAGAAGAGTTAGAGAGAAGGAGCTGAAGGAGCTAAAAGGGTTTGTGGCCCCATGAGGAGAACAACAATACTAACCAACCAGAGCTCTCAGGATCTAAACCACCAGCCTGGGAGCACATAGGGAGTGACTCATGGCTCCAGCTGTATATGTAGGGGAGGATGGCCTTGTCGGGCATAGGTGGGAGATGAGATCCTTGGTCCCATGGAGGCTGGATGCCGAGTGTGGGGGAATTCGAGGGTGGGGAAGTGGGAGTGGGGTGTAGGTGGGGCACATCCTCATAGAAGCAGGAGGAGGGGGATCGGATAGGGGGTTCCTGGGTTGGGAGGAATGGGGTAAGGGGATAACATCTGAAATTTAAATAAAATATCCAATAAAAAAGAGAAAAAGAAAAGGAAAAAAGAAGAAAAAAGTAGAGAGACTTTTGTAATTGGCTCTTAGTGTATTTCCAGAGTGTACTTTTGCGATTAGTATTCTAGTCTCACAGTGGTGCTGAGATCACAGCCCAGTGACGAGGAGCCATGCCTCAACCTGAGTACAACGCAGTACCACTTGAACACTGCAAATACTTCTCATAAACCAATAGAAGTAACTGAAAATCTAAACAATACTCTAATCCCATATGTGCAAATCCCAATGCAGAAACATAAGACACAAGGTAACACAAAGCTTCCAAAAATTACCAATTCCCTACTAATGGATTCCAATGAGAGTGAATTAGATGAACTCTCAAAGAATTCAACAAAGCCAAAGAGGGCTTGCATAAACTTCTGTATAGATTCAAAGAGAATATAAACAAAAAACTGGATACAATAAGTAAGTCAATGCATGATATGGAGGACCTAGAAAGGAAGACACTTCCTTTATTTTATTTTGTGACAAAGCAAACATTAAACTAAAACTAGCCAGAAGAGACAAAGAAGGTCACATTTTCATGATTAAGGGAAAAATCTACCAAGACAAGGTAACAGTCATATATATACTGAACATCTGTGCACCCAATTTATTGGAACAAGCAACTCTGAATATAAAAGCACAGATTGAACTCAGCACAATAATAATGGGTAACTTCAACACACCACTGTTATTAATGGACAGGTCATTAAGAAAATAAATAAATAAATAAATAAATAAATAAATACCAACAGAGAAATATCAGGGTTCAATTGTAGTGTATGGACTTAATAGATATCTACAAAATGTTCTACCCATATACTTCTCAACAGCCTACAGGACTGTGTCTAAAATAGATAATTTCCTAGTATATAAAGAAATTTCAAAAAGAATCCTAAGAAAACTGACATAATTTCTTTTTTCTTTTTTTTTTTTTTTTTTTTTTTTTTGGTTTTTCGAGACAGGGTTTCTCTGTGTAGCCCTGGCTGTCGTGGAACTCACTCTGTAGACCAGGCTGGCCTCGAACTCAGAAATCCACCTGCCTCTGCCTCCCAAGTGCTGGGATTAAAGGCGTGCGCCACCACTGCCCGGCAACATAATTTCTTGAATTTTATCTGATCACAATGAAATAAAACTAGAAATTAATAGTCATTGAAATGACAGAAAATATACAAACTCATGGGTGTTAAACAGTACATTATGGAGTGGTGAATGAGTTGTCAACTAAATTAGGAAGGATTTTTAAATTTCCTAGAATAAAAAAAAAATCACAATACTGAATCTGTAGAATGTAATCAAAACAATTCTAAGAAGAAAATTTATATAATAAATACTTATATTAAAAAGTCAAGGAGCTAGAAATATGGCTCATCAATTAAGAGCACTTGCTACTCTTCTAGAGGACCTGAACAACATGAGGCAACTCACATCTATTTGTAATTCCAGTTCTAGGACATCTGATACCCTCTTCTGGCCTGTGCAAGAACTCAGGCACATAGTGCACATAAATACACACACACACACACACACACACACACACACTCTCACATACATATACACTCATATGCATAAAATAAATATTTTTTGTTTTGTTTTTGGGGTTTTTTGGGTTTTTTCTTTTTTTATTGGATATTTTATTTACATTTCAGATGCCATTCCATTTCCCCTCCCTAGAAAACCCCTATCACATGCCCCCTTTTCCTTTTTGCTTTTATACAATTTTTTAAATGTTAATCAAAGGCTTTATAAGTTTGGTATTGCTTATCAGAAGTATAACCCAATACCCAACCTAGATATATCAACTATCTTTGACTGGTGGAGACATGTGAACATCTGTCTCCATGCCCCCTCCTCTTTCTCTCTCTTTCTCTCTCTCATCACCTAGCTTCTCCTCTCCTTCTTCTTCTCCTCTCCTTACTCCTTCTCTTCCTCTCGATACTCTTTCCCCCTTAGCTCCTCCTACATATCACCCTTCCTGTTAAAATAAAACTTTTCTTTCTAAATACAATTAGAACATAATTATGCCTATTTGTATCAGTGAGGTACAAGGTAGTCCTAATATCCAGTCCATCATTTTGTTGACTAACCAGAACCTCTGTCATCTCTCCTAACTAACACATTTAGTTCTGAACCTGGCTTTTTTCTTGGCTTTAGAATGAATGTTAGCTGAAGACCATCCACTCAGATATTTTCTCTCAAAGTGAATAGCCAGGATTGGCTATGAGACTATAGGTTTTCAACCCTGTCAGAAATCCAGAATGACTGAGTTAACTGAAATTATGGGAAGCACAAAACATAGCTTCTAAAACTTAGCCAATTTATAGAGACCGATGAACACCTGGACAGTCCCTATACTACCTACTGTTGGAGCATCAAATCTTCAGCCTTCTGGCCCAGAATCATCTGACAGACCTGGGGACTAAGGTGGTTAATATTGGGCTGTCTTTCTAGGGAAAAGTAGTGGTTTTGGTGGAACAGGGAGGATTAGCTAGGACTTATTACATAGCCACAACCTATTGGTAGAAATCTGTATAATTATTATCAAGATGAAGTTATAATTTCTTAAATAGTACAAAATTTACTTTGGCTTCAAATTTAAGGTTTTCATTGGTATGAGCTTCTTATTGATATAAAAGTGAGATGAATATTGATACTCTCATGGGCATTGTGCCTGTATAACACATTTAGGAATACAAGGCTTAGACCCAGTCCTTCTTTAACTTTTTTAACTGATTTGAGATGGTTAGCCTGTGAGTTAAGGGACCATAGCAAATTCATGGCTCTGAGTTTATTGTTACGGTGTTTTCTATATTTTATTTAGAAATAGCTGAGAGGAGTTAACAGACAACAGTCCAAATTACCTTACATGGGTAGTTGGTTTTCAAAATGTCAGAAGTCCACAGAATTGATGTTACAAACATTTCTATATTAATGTTCATTTTGATTAGAGACCTGTTTGCTCCTGACAGCTTCCTGTCTTGGATTCTAAGAAGAAATTGAGCATCTTTGGAGTTACTCCAGCTGTGGGGAGACAGCTACTAGGCAAGAATTGCCTCTTTCCATCTACAAACAAATTACTGTCCAGAAAAGGACACACTTGCAGAATAGTCGACTGATTATATCTGCCTAGACATAGTAATCAGCCCTTAATAATTCCGCATCACTAAAATAAATATTTTTAAGTTAGAAATATCTCAAATAGCAGAATGATGAACTTTAAGGTTTTAGAAAAACAAGACCTAGTCAAATCCCAAGGCATAAGTAAGCAATAAAGATCAGGGTAGAAATTATTGAAGTAGAAACAAAAAGAATCAAAGAATCAATGAAACAGAGAGTTTTTAGTTTTTTTAAAAGATAAACAAGACCAATAACTATTAGCTGCACTATCCAAAAGAGAGGGAACGCACAAATGAATGAAGTTAGACATAAAAGAGGTGACATTACAGCAGAAATGCAAATGTCTCCCTGGTGGACATGAGTGCAAAACTCTGGATAAAATACTTGCAAATGGAAATAAATGACACATTGAAAAGATCAGTCACAAGTAAAACGTGGGAACATAACTTTATTACCAGCACTTGGGAAACAGAGGCAGATAAAATTCTGAGTTCAAGGTCAGCCTGCTCTAAGCAGTAAATTCCAGGCCAGCCAAAGTTACATAGTGAGATCATGTCTCAAAAACAAACAGAAAAGATTCTTCTTTATTTATATGTCAAATGGATTTATTCCAGAAATGCAATAGTTGTTCAATGTATGCAAATCAGTAAATGTCATAGTTATAAATAGACTAAGTACAGAAATCACATGATCATCTTAGTAAATGAAAAAATGGCCTTCGACAAAGTCTGATCTACCTTTATAATGAAAACAATAAGGGAAGTAGGAATAGAAGGAACGAAGGAACATACATCAACATAATAAAAGCTATATATGGTAAATCTATAGATAACACTATGTAATGGGGGAAATCAAGGCATTTCCACTAAAATCAGGAATGAGATAGATGTGAGCACTTTCTTCACGTTTATTCAGTGTATTCCTGGATGTGCTACATCAGTATATTATGAGAAGGAAGTTCAATAGATAACATTAGCAAAGTAGGATGGTGAGATGACTCAGTGGGTAAAGGCTGTCAAACCTGATGACCTTAGCTTGAACCCTGGGACACACAGGGTAGGAAAGAACCAAAGGTACAACATGTGCTCTCTCTCTCTCTCTCTCTCTCTCTCTCTCTCTCTCTCTCTCTATCTCTCACTCTCTCTCTTTCTCTCTCTCTCTGTTACACACATACACATATACATACTAAATAAATAGGTGATAAAGATAGGTAAAAAATTTAAATAGCAAGGGAAGACAAATTATTCATATTTGTACATGATATATTTTAGATGCAAGAAATATTAAAGACTCTTCTAGAAATCTCTTAGAATTGATGAACACTTTCAACAAAGAAGTAGGGTACGAAATCAATGTGGAACAAATAGCTGTCCTATTTAAAAATTCTGAATATGCTGAGAAAGTGATGAGAAAAACAACCCCATTCATAAGAGTTTAAAAAATATCTAGGAATAATTCTAATCAAGGAAGTGAAAAACCTCTACCATGAAAAATTCAAAACTTTAAAGAAAGAAATAGAAGTAGACTCTAGAAGAAGATCTCCTATTCTCATAGATAGGCAGAATCCATGTCATAAATACTTTACAAAAATACATCAACAAATTCAGAGCGTTTCTTACCAAAATTCCAATGGTATTCCTCATAGAAATAGGAAAGCAATCCTAAAATTCATATAAAACACAACAGACTCCAAATAGCCTAAGTAATCATAAGTATAAAGGGTAATGTTGGCAGGATCAAAATACCTGACTTCAACTCCAAGCCAAAACAGCATGGCACCTGCCCAAAATACAAATGCTGATTGCAATGGCTTGAATGAGATGTTCCCATACTCTTGGACATCTGAATGCCTGGTTCCTTGTTAGTGACACTATTTAGGTAGTGGGTTCTATATATAAAGGGTCTTAATATCTAGTGTGGTCTCTTATCAAAATAGCATAGAGGTCATCAGTATGTAAATTACACATGACATATCTCCTAAAGATTGAGTCTGGTAACTCTGGGAGCTAAAGACAATGGTCTAGGGAGGGAGAGTCCGGAATAAACATTCTGAGGAATTTGGGTGAGGTCTGACTCTATAGAAGAAGATGGGTGAGGTCTATATTTTAGTTAGAGTTTCATTGGTGTGATGGGACACCATGATTATGGCAACTTTTAAAATGGAAAACATTTAATTGGGGCTGGCTTACAGTTTCAGGTATTTGTTCTATCATTAACATGTCAGGAAGCATGACACTACACAGGCAGACTTGGTTGGTACTGGAGAGGTAGCTGAGAATTATACATCTGGATCAGAGGCAGTAGTAAAAGAGAGGGTTCCTAGACCTGGCTTGAGCATCTGAAACCTCATAGCCCATTCCTCAGTGACACACTTCCTCCAACAAGCTCACTCTTACTCCAACAAGGCCACACTTCCTAATAGTGCCACTCCCTCTAAGCCTATGGGGACCTTGTTCATTCAAACTGCCAGTCTACCTTCACAGATAACAAAATTGTCGACAACCAGGTCATTAACAACATCCACTCTCAATTTTCTAGATGGAATACAGGTATTTTATCTCCTCCTTTAAGGAGAGTTCTTCATGTGTTTAACATTCTTGGTTTCCCTGGTAATATGTGGCTGTAAGTACTTTTGTGCTCCCAAAATGCTTTTATAGTGTTAACACTGAAAGTCCAATGTCTCTTCTGAGACATGAAGCAATATTTTAACTGTAACCTTCTGCAAAATTAAAATAAAAAAGCAGATCATATTCCAAACATACAATAATACGGAATATACACTATAATTTCAAAAAATGAGGAAAAGGAGCATAGTAAGAAAATACTAGACCAAAGAAAGAACAAAACTCAACAGGACAAACTCCAAATTCTGCATCTCCACCTCTGATACTAAGTGTTCTTTAGATCTCCAACTCCTTTTATATCTATTGACTGCAACACACTTCTTTCTCAGGATAGTTCCACACCCTGTTGACAGTTATCCCACAACTCTGGCATATCCAACAACTTGGGGGCTTCAAGCAACCTAGTCTTCACCTTCACAGTTTCTCACAGTGACCTCTTCTCTAGGCCTCCATTCAGGGATGGGTCTGGCCTCAGCAGCTTTCCTTAACCTCAATACTAGGCTGTCTTGAAATCTCCTCTGCCAACATTAATTCAACACTCTTCAATTTAACCTCAGGCAGGTTTTAAGAACAAGGGCATAAAGTAGCCAAGTTCTTTGCAAAAAAAAATCACAAGAATGGTTTTCAGGGCAGCTGATAATATTCTTCCCCTCTGAAACTTCTTGATCTGGGCCCTCATATACCACACCACCCTCAGCTTAACTGTTTTCCATGTTTCTACTAAGATGGCCCAGTAAATCCTGATTAAAGTGTTAGCTGCTTCTCTAGTCCAAAGTTTCAAAGTCTTTCATATTCCTTCAAACAAAAGCATGGTCAGGTCTGTTACAGCAAAACCTCAGTCCCTAGTACCAACTTCTGTCTTAGTTACTATTCTATTGCTGTGAAGAGACACCAAGACCAAGGTAACTCTTATGAAAGAAAACTATGGGCTTAGTATGTTTCATATTACTATTAGTTTCAGAGGATTTGTATGTTATTAGCATGGCAGAAAGTAAACAGACATGGCCCTGGAGTAGTAGCTGAGACCTTTATGTCCTGATCTACACACAGTAGGCCCCAAAGAAAGAGATAAAAAAAAATCACTAGGTTTTTGGAACTTCAAACCCCAACCCTAGTGACATACCTCCTCCAACAAGGTCATGTCTGCTCTTCCTAATCCTTTCCAAATAGTTTGTCAGCTTGGGACTAAACATTCAAACATATGAGCCTATGGGGCCATTTTCACTCAGATCACCACAGGTAAGTTTGGGAGATGTGGACTGGAAAAAAAAAAATGTTAGGTCTCAAGGAAACCCCGGACAAGTTTCTCTCAGTACCTGTGGCTCCTCCCAGAACCTTTCACTCTGCCCCCTACCCTAAACCTCTCCTAGGGAATGGGCTTCTGCTTTCCTTCCTCCACATTCTTTTCTAAGCTATTCTGATTATGTGAGTTTTTGGTCTCTTGGCTCCTAGCTGACTCTGGTCCTAGACCTCTCTTGGTCCATTTGTCCCCTTCCCTACTTTCCCCCTCTTTCTTCTCATGGCCCAGTTCAGTCTGCTAGCCATGTTTAGTCTAGACTCTTCCAGATGCCTCTGGATGTTCTCTTCCTCATATCTACAGTAAACCTTCCCCTCAACAATACCTAAGAACAGTTCTCATTTCTCATTCACGCCTCAAGCTTCAGGTTCTGAGTGTTCAAAAGCCATGTGCTGTTTCCAGAACATTCTCTCTGTTTCCTTCTTTCTGTTCTGTTCTCAGCTACTGCTCCAACTTCCATGGTTGCCTGCCTGCTGTCATGCTTCCTGACCATGATGGTATGAGATTATTTTCCCTTTGGAGTGATAAACCCCAAATATACTCATCTATAGGTTTGCCTTAGTCATGCTGTTTTATTACAGTAATAGAAAAGTAACTATGACTTTACTCTTCTGTTCTATTCTGTTCAATGGAATAGACTAGAAAATTCAGAAATAAAACCACACAACCAGAGCTGCCTGGTTTTCCATAATCATAATCTTCTTGAAAAAAGATAGATAATGTTTGTAAAACTAGATGTTTGTACTTAAAACAATAAAACTAGATCAGTTCTCTCACTTTTATTAGAGTGAGTTCAAAATGGATCAGAGACTTTAATGCAAGACCTTAACCTCTGAAACTGTTAGAGAAAGACATAACAGACTTACTTCAAGATAAAGGCTCAGAACATGAAGCCAAAAATGGACCCAGTGACTTCAGGAAATTGAGAAACTTCTCTCCAGCAAATGAGTCAATCAGGTGAGGAAACTGCTTCCAAAGTGGGACATAAGTCTTTGCCAACTATCTATACAACAGAGTTATTATCTAGAATAGCGAAATACGTCAACAATAAATACCCTAAAAATAAACGAAACAACACAATTCATAAGTAGCTAATGAGATACAGATGACAGTTCTCAAAAGATAAAGCACAAGTTGTCAATAAACATATGAAAAACTGTTCAATATCCTTAGCAACTGGAAGATGAAAATTCAGACAATCTTTAGATTCCATTTTATATCAATGAAAATGGCTATCATTAAGAAAAAATTTTAAATCGCTCTTAAGAATGAGGAGGAAAGAACACTTACATACTACTGGTGGAACTGTACATTAGCCCAGCCACATGGAAATTCCTTAAAAAATTAAAAACAGAAGTACCATATGACTCAAATGTACCACTTCAGAGTATTCACCCAGAGGACTCTAAGTCAGCAGATCACTGAGATTCACATATTGGTGTCTATTACCTCATCATTTCCTACTGTTGTTACCCAGGCATGGTGATGCGCACCTATCATCTCAATCCTTGGGAATGGAGGCAGGAATATCAGGAGTTCAAGTTCACCCTTGGCTTTATATTGAGTCTGTGACTATCTTCGATTACATGAGAGCCTATTTCAACAAACAAACAAATAAATAATACAGCAACTTCCTGTCTTATAGAATCATTCAAGGTATCGATGAATACACTAACAGATATAGAAAATTAACACACACACACACACACACACACACACACACACACACACGAGTCACCTAGGAAGAAGGATCCTCAAATGAGGAATTGTCTCTACCAGACTGGTTTGTGAGGATGTTCAAGAGACATTTTCTTGATTAATGATTAGTGTGGAAGGACCCGCCCACTGTGGACAAGGCCATCTCAGGGTAAGTAGGCCTGGGCTTATAAGAGTCAGCTGAGCAAGCCAGAGGAAGCAAGCCGGTAAGCACGTTTCCTCTGTAGTCTAGGTTATTCAGGTTACTTTGTTGAGTTCCTGCCTTGGCTTTCTTTGATGATTGTTTGTAACCTGTAAGCCAAATAATCCATTTTCTCCCCGAAGTTTGCTTTGGTTAGAGGCTTAGCACAACAACAGAGAGGCAAAGTGGAGCATACACAAGAGATTTTATTCAATCATAAAAAGGAGGAAATTATGGCATTGCCAAAAACTGGATGTAATTCAAAAAGATAGATATTGTATCTCTTCTCCCATTTATGGGCTGTTTAGATACCTAAAATAATTTATCTGTAGATGACATGAAAGTGGAAGTAAACTTATCTTGGGGAAAGAGGGACTAGTAGGTGGAGGTAGGGAGAGAAGAGGGAGGGAATGAATACAGAGACAGCACGTGACATCCTAGAGTCTGTGGAATCCATCACTGCAGAAATGATCACACACCAATAAAAATAGAAGAATGCGTGATAGTCTCCCTATTGGCTCTCCACAATGTCTTAATAACTTCCCTTATCTTTCCACCACTCCAGCCTCTGGCCCTCATAATTAAATTTAGGACATCTCAGGACTTTTAGTGACTTGGGTTTTTTTCAATGTCAATAAGTAATGTGGATTTATAGCAGTACCAACTGCAAAAACACTGCTAACTGTGGACTGACATTCCCTGCAAACAGCCGTCAGAATCACACTACAGCTGTTTGTGTGAAGCTCATGAAATAAATAAAACCCAGACAATATGAAGGAGATGTTTACACACCTATGCTTGGTAATGAGATCACTGAAGAGTCTGTAAGAACCAAGATGGTGCAAAGGCCATGCGAACCTTAAACAGAGTACTTCTGCCATCATGTCTGCTCAGAGTTGTTCATTTAACCTAGGGCCAAATGCCACCCCTTCAAAATTATTTATTTTTATTTTAAATTACTTTTATGTGTGTGTTCCGCGCGCCTCCCGTGTCCCCTTTTGCCCGTGGAAGAGAGAGGCAGAATTCGGGTGGTTACCACAGCGAGGCTTTAATCTTGTATAAGCAGAAGTGAAGACCATGGAAGGGCCAAAGACAGGAAGAGGCACAGCTTAAATACACCCTAGAGTGACGTGTTCACTTCTGATTGGCTGTTCACTCATCACCCAATATTATGCCTCGGGATTGGCCAGTGACTTTGGCGGGCTTTTTTGCCTTTGCACCTGCGCAGTTAATTGTTTACTAGTGGGGAGGACACAATGTCCTCGCCATCTTGGAATGGTGGATATATCACCGCTAACCACCGCTAACCGCAGCTTCCTACATGTGTGTATCTGTGGGAGGGCATACCCACATGAGTGCCATTGCCTGGAAAGGCCAGAAGAAGATATTGGATCTCCTGGAGCTGGGATTACAGGTGACTGAGAGCAGACAAGTGCAGGTGGTGGGAACTGAACTGAGGTCTTCTGTAAGAGCAGTAAGCACTCTTAACTGCTGAGCCATCTTCTCTAGAAGTTAAGTTGATCCCAATGTCACCTTTTAAAAATTGATTCTTATAGCCAAAGATAATTGTTTCAAAAATAATTTATGCAGTCTGTCTCATTTTTCCTTGACTACACAGGCAGCTTACCATGGTGTGCCAACCCCCATTGCCCTGCTAATCTTTAATAAGCTACTCATCTGTGGAAAGATCTTTCTCTGGGTGTTATTTAGATTGATATATGTCTTCTGTGGTGATGATGCTTTTTGTATGTGTGTATAAATGTCAGTCAATATATAGATCAATTGCTTCTATAAGATAATAGCTTTCTAGTTATCATGGTACTACCAAAAAGTTGAAAATGTGTTCGTTTCTACTGTGCATCACGTTGTGTGATGTGACGTGGTATTCCCTAGGCTGTGCCCATGCTGGAAGGCTAGCCATCTCGGCCCAGGTTGTAAAAGGTTTGACAATGTAACTTCTTAATAATTTGGGAGAAGGTTTTAATTTTATGTGTCTATAGGCAAATCCTGACCTTCACTGACCAACCCACAGTGACTGGCACCACTTACAGAAAACAGGATCAGTGAGCCAGAGGACAGCTGATTTCAAGAGACTGTGCGGACTCACTTAGCTTCTGCTATGTCACTGGAGCTTGTGATCAAACAAGGTAGGATACAGGACATCAGTGGTTTCAGAGGAGCAAGGTTGTTGGCTGTGGGCAATTCAAGAATGTCATTTTGAGCCAGTGAGATAAAGTTACAGTGCCTGCAGCCAAGCCTGATGACCTCAGTTTGATCCCTGGGACTTTCATGGTGGAGGATGAGAACTTATTTCTGCAATCAGAAAGCTACAGTTTTCTGATCTTCACATGAAAGTTGTGGGGTGTGTGTATGTGTGTGTGTGTGTGTGTGTGTGTGTAAAATAAATAAATAAATAAATAAATCCAAACTTAATATGATGCAATGGCTTCAGATGATCCATGACATTAAGGCCTCCAATGGGCTACAGTTGCCTCTGCTTGTCTCTCTAGATGCCCCCATGCCTTACCTGGTATCCCTACCCCTGGCCCATTTTTTTCAGTTGTGTATACCTGTTTTAGGTTGAAATTCATCTACCCTCACATTCCCTCATCTGTACTTGATCCTGACCTCAGAATCCTCAAAAAAAAAAAAAAAAAAAAAAAAAAAAAAAAAAAAAAAAAAAAAAAAAAAAAAAAAAAACGTGATTATTTCTGTGTCCAGCAAGGTGTTCATTACAGAATAATAAATAGACAGATGCACATTTGAGCTTTGTGACTGGTACAGAGCTGCTCCTCCTCCTCCTCATTCTCCCGATCTTCTTTCTTTTCCTCCTTCCTCCCTTCCTGCTTCTTCTCCTCTTCCTCTCCCTCCCGCTCTTACACAATACACACACACACACACACACACAGAGAGAGAGAGAGAGAGAGAGAGAGAGAGAGAGAGAGAGAGAGGAAGAAACAAAGGCAACTTTTAAAAGTCAAAATAACTGATTCAATAGCCAAAGGAAATCTACAAATGCTCTCCATAGCATTTGGACAGGTTATCAGTGACACAGTCATCAATGATTTGAAATCTATTCTGTCTCTGTAATTAAGATGGCTCCAGAAGGGGCAATAGAAATATTTTTTTCACATCTTTGTAGGCAGGAGAATTCAGGTGTGGATGGACCATATGTTCAAATATCCTCAAACAGCTTACTAGTTTAAAAAGTTTGGGGACTGCAGATATAATTAAACTGTACCCTAAATGCACTCAGAACACCACCTTTATCTTTCTTTCTCTGTTTCAGTTGAAGCACAGCAATGACAGACTTTTAGTAGAGAGTGTTCCCTTTGATTGATGGCCAGAGGTCAGACTTCTGAGGCAATTCTTATGAGCAAGTGTAACTTCTTGGTCTATCTCTATTGTTTCATCTTAAATTCTGTAAATGAGGTGACGCAGATGAGCAGAGCTGCAGTTCCCTCTCCTCTGCATTTTATTAACGTTATGGGTTTCCTTCTTGCATGATATTACCTAATTACATCCTTCAAAGAAGCACTGGCATGCCACTCTCCCCTTTCAATTACTCACTCCATCGAAGGGAATCATAAAAACACCCACCCCCTTCCAGAAAATCCACCCAGCAACCAGGTCACTGTGGGAAGGGAATGATGGAAAGTTGGGTCCACGAGCCCAATTAGGAGGTCTCCCAGAAAGTCTGGCTTTGGCCCTGTTTCCATTCAAGCTAATTTTCTAGGCACACGGTTAGCTGAACTCTCAGAGCCACAGATTCCCACCTAGTATTACTACCCAACTTCATTGTTCACAGTCCTCACTGAATGTATTCTAAAGCCAAAGTACTGCAAGTGACTTTGGGATGTTTTTAAAATCCATTCATATTCAAGAATTGTATTTCTCCCAATGTTTCATGGAAAGCACTGTGGTCTCTGAAAACCTCTGATGGGAGGAGATTCAGGCTGCTGCTGTTGCTGGTGAGGTCTGCTTCAGTCTTTGTTGGAATGAGAGCCAGGCTGACAATCATGAGTATGGCTTCAATGGAGGAGGCATCTGCAGTGCATTTACAAAGGGATCAGCTCTATGTAGGCACTGTAGCAGTGTGTGTTTGTGATGAATTTTGTGAAGGACTTGTCCTCTCCTGAAGTCTGTTGCTGGGATAAACGCCATGACCAAAAACAGCTAGGAAAGAAAGGGTTTACATCATCTTATACTTTCAGATGACAGTCCCTTGTTGAGGAGAGTTAGGGCAGGAATTCCCACAGGATCTGAAACCATGAAGGGACATTGCTTACTGGATGGCTTCCTGTCTCATTGTTAAATAGCATTTTTATACAGCCCAGACCCAACTGCCGAGGGATGACACGTGCACATGGTGTTACCAGCAGTGGGATGGTGACACACATCATCAATCAGGGAAATGTCCCATGCACAGGCCCACAGGGCAATCTGGTCAAGCAACTCTTCAACTGAAGTTTCTCTTTCCAAGTGACTCTAAGTTTGTGCCAAGTTAACAATAAAGACTCACCGGCACTCAGCCCACTCGGGAGGCCTGTCACTCTAAGCTTTCTAATGCCTCTGTTTAAGCTCTTATGTATTTCAGAAGCCTTGGCTTCTACAAGGAAACACTTATACTTCAGTTGTTGAATTTGTCTAACCCTATTTCATTCTATCTGCCTGTATTTCCTTTAGGTCCTGATGATGACTATGTAGTCAGTCTGCTTGCTAAGCTCAGAGAAACACTGTAAACTAAATATGATCTCACACAGCTACTGAAATCCTAGCACTAGGAAGGCTGACCCAGGAGGAGTGTTTTAAGGTACCCATAATGAATGTTAACTAATTTGGGTTTCATAGTGAGACCCTGAAAGAAAATAAAAGGCACAGGAAAACACGGCTTGGTTATTTAACTTGCTAACGACACTAAGCCTATGCTTCCTGATTTGTAAACTGGAGTTAATAATGTTTAATCTGACATCTACTGGATTTTTGTAAGCCACAAATGTTAAATCTAAAACCACCTCATCCGTTTGCTCCCAGATTGTGTAGCTTTCAGTCATATCTTTCCTCCTTGATCTTTTTATCTGCTGCTCATCTGTCCTGTTCTTTGTTTATTCTATCAATTGCCTAGAAATCTACACCTCACACATGGCTGTAAGAGGTGCCATCTCTAAGTGCAGCCTGCTTCCTTTCTATTTTTGCTGGTGACAATATTTTTTTTTATTTCTTATAAAAATTAAAGCAGTCCAGGGAATGAATAATTACAGGCTAACTCTAATGGCCCAGGAAACTTTCCCCTGGCCCGTAACTAATACTAGAGAGGCCATCACAGAAAGCAGTATGCTCTTGATTGAGGTGCACAACAAGAAGAGCCTGAGAACATGCATGGAGTCTCTTGATTCCTTCTTCATTTCCTGTCGTGCACACTTGCTTTGTGCTCAAGTAGATCTAAAGATGCTAAGTGAGCTCAGCCCAAGCACAGGCCTTTGTCATGTCCATGTCCGCCCGCTCTGCTCTCAGAGGCGCAATACATTCTCCTTGCCAATGTCAAAGGGCCAACGGTTCCAAACTAGTTCAGTTGTTAACAGTCTTCAACATACAAGTTTTTTTTTTAAAGATAATTCTAGAATTAGAGTCGTTTTCATGGCTCTCATTGCCAAGGACATATTGCTGACTAAGGCCTTTCTGTCAGCTGAGTCATGGTTGTTGACCATCTGCTTTCCCTGCTTCCTCATTCTGAAAATTGTAAGTCACTTGTTTGGAAGGTGACCCAGCACTCTTGCTCAACAGGTCACTTTTGTGAAAGTGTTGAACCCCCAAGGAACACCAACCATCTTTATAGAATGGAAGATGGCAGAGCAATGTATGACATGCTACGTTCCAGTTGACTTTGCTATAAATCAAAACTAAGGTTCTATTCTCTGCCTCCTAACAAACCAGCTGCTGACACATTACAGAAGAAGGCTCAGGATCCACAATTTCTGTTCTTCAGCCTGTAAACTATACAGGCTGGAAACTTGCCACCATGTCCCCCCTCAACTGCTGACCTGATCATTGACCTCTTTTCTAAACTCATAAGGTGGCACTGGACACACTTGGTGGAAAAGTTTGCAGGAAGAGCTGGAAAATCCCATGTATATTCTGCCTCAGTGATGACTTTTGAGTTTCTGAGTCATGAAGCTTTTGATCCCATAAGATCAGATTGGTGGCATAACTTCAGGGACCATGGTACAGTTCCAATCATGCACAGTAGGTAAGCAACCCTTGGATTCAGTAGGTAAGCAACCTTTGGATTCCCTAATCACACAGTCTACATGCTATCTTTTAGTACTGAATTATGCATACACTTTGTCTAGGCCCAGTATTTTGATGCAAGCTTATGCCACTCTATCAAACATGTTTAGTTTCCCTAATGATTCTTCTACAATGAGTCATTCTCTCTGCCCCTGGACACTAATGCATCCCATAACAAGATTGGTCTCCATTCTTTATGTATCATCACAGAAACTGGCATTCACTGATGGCTATTTTTATCACCTCTGTACCAGGCTTTCAAGATAGCTTTAAGATAAGGGAAAGGAGCTTTATCTGTTTGGAGGCAGTACTGGGTAGAGTTGATATACAGTGCATTGCCCACATTGAAAGTGCACAGTCTGATGAGTTGGCCAGGCGTGCGCTGGTGAAGCCATCTGATCCTATTTCGCTATCACATATTTGCTTTTGTCAGTCTAAGAAATCTCTTCTCTAAATGCAGTTATACATTTAAGCAATCTTGCCAGCACACGCATTTGGAGATTCATCCAATGTTTGCATGAATCAGCAGTTTGTGCTTTTCTGTTCTTTTCTTTTTGCTTGATTCATGGTGGTATCTGGCAGATGGCTATGCCAGGTTCTGGTTGTCCATATTCTTGCTAACATTTGGTTCAGTCTTTAATTTTTTAGTCATCCTATAGGAGATGTACTGTCAGCTTGCTTTGGTTTTAATTTGGGTCACCACAACAAATATGTTGATCGCCATGTATATGCTTAATTGCTCTCTATGCATCTTTGCTGAAGTGTCTGTTCAAATGTTTGACCGTTTTTTGTTTTTTTGGTTTTTTTGAAATTTGATTATCTTAGAGTTGTAAAGTATTCTGCATGGAAGTTTGTATTGAAGCTAGACTTGTGGCATGCTTCTTTGATCCCAGCATGCAGAAAGCAGAGACAGGCGAGTCTATGTGAGTTAAAGGCCAGCCTGATCTACATAGTGAGTTCCAGGGCCACCACATATACACAGAGACCCTGTCATATTTTAAAAAAAGAAGAAGAAGAAACAAGAGAAAAAGAGAAAACATGAATGAATGAATGAATAAATAAATAAATAAATAAATTCATTTGTATTAATCATTTTTTGTTGCTGTAATAAAACACTGGCCAGAACCAAGTTGGGAAAGAGAGGGTTTATTTCAACTTATAACCTCTAGGTCACAGTCCAACACTGAGGGAAGCCATGGCAGGAACTCAAGATAGGAACCTGCAGGCAGGAAGTAAAGCAGAATCTATGGATGAATGTTGCTTCTGGGCTTGTTCCCATAGCTCCCTCAACTTGCTTTCTATTAGCACCCAGCTCTGGATATACATACATTATACATGTATATCATATACACATAAATTTAAATGTATATAATATATAATATATATTCTCTTATATAAATAGGTATATTTAAGCTTACTTGATCTCAGTAGATTGACTCTTGTCAATGATATATAATTCTTGTCACTGTTTTGCCCTGATTCAGACAATATACCTTCTTATTCTTTCTTTTGCTTCATTTTATTCTTTCTTTCTTTCTTTTTTGTTGTTTGTTTCAGCATACCTTTGTAATTAATAAATACTTTTGTACATACATAGAGTTATTGGGTCACTTTTGTTTGTTCTCATTTAAAAAAAACTATGCTACAATATCTATCTTTTACTTTGAACATCTAGACCATTTAAATTCAGTATACTTAAATGTCAACACACCAAGTTGGAGATTAACAATGCCATTTTACCTTTATCATTTATTTGCTCTCTGTTTATTTCCATGCTACCTTCTTATTGATTAGATATTTCATGTTGATTTCCTTAGAGTGCTTTTGTGTGTCTTGATACATTCTTAGTAATTGCTTAGGTGCTACACTGTTTATACCTAATTGTCCTTCTGTATATGTCAACAGTTTGTCAGTGCAAAAGCTGCACAGATACATTGCCTTGTTTACATCTTTTTACCCTCCACATTAATGGTTTAATTACATCAAATACTTGGTCTACATTCATTGACACATTGCTGTACTTTTTGCTTAGAGCACTTGTGTGGACAAAGAAAGCCTATTTGCTCATGTTTATACTCTCACCATTTCTCTTCCCTCCTTGTTCTTTTTAGTTTTTTTTTTTCTCTTTGGAGAAGTTGCATTAAGAACTTCTTCTAAGGGCTATCCTAATGGGACATCAGCCGACATCTTAATGTGGATGGGGTGGGGAATCTCACAAGGTGTTTACCTAAATGAAGGGCTACATACAGGCAGTTAACAACTACTAGGAGAGGAAGAATCAGTCTTCACCAAGAATAAGACTTCTGCTTGGCTATCCAATGCCAAGTGGTCATCCCTACAACATATATATACAAACAACACTAAAGAAACCATCATGTTGTATTTATATATTTATTCACACACACATGTATGTGTGTGTGTATGTGTGTGTAACAATAATAATTTTTAAAAGAGGACATGACTTTGAGAGGGAGCTAGGAGCACAGAAGGTTTGGTGGGAGGGGGAAATGATTTAAACACACACATAAAAAAGTTTTAAAATTAAAAAAAAAACCTCTCATAAAGTACATCTCCTGGTGATAAAGTCTCTAGTGATCCTTCTTCTGAGAATGTCTTGATTTTCCCTTCATTGCTAAAGGGTTAGTTTTTATGAGTATATTAATCAGAATCAGAGTTACAGTTCTTTCAATACTTGAAAATCCTAGTCTTAATCAGTTTTCTCATTACTATGATAAAATATCTATGTTAATCAACTTAAAATAAGGAAGTTACTTTGTTTCATAATTTTTGAAATTTGAATTCATAGTCAACAAAGAAAAAACAATTCAAGCATGACTACAACATTCAAGAATTTAGAACTGATCATCATACCAAACCTAAACTCTATAGGACAGGAGAAGGAGCTGATGTATAAACTAAAGGCATAGGAAACCTATTTGATTAGACCTATTTAATAAAACAAGAATAGATTTCCTAACCCCAGGAAAAGATATGCACTCAAAAATACAAGAGCATTTAGAACCTCAAGTGATATAAACAAAGAAGAAATTCCCCAAGATACACTATAGTAAAAATGCTAAGATTAAAAACTGCTAGATGAAAATGCCAATTTATTTACAAACTAGCTTACATCTAAGTAAGCTTCCCTGTGCTATAATGTCAGTCTTTGCAAATAACAACCAAGACTATTATATCCAGAAAAGTTTCCTGTGCTATAATGTCAGTCTTTGCAAATAACAACCAAGACTGTCCTTCCGGTCTGGGCCAGGGCACTGAGCAGATCTGGGGTGGCAGCTCTGCACCCCAACCATCAAGGACCCAGAGGAAGTGGGGATCCCAGGCACTCTAACTCGGGCAGTATCTTAGAATACACAGCCTTGGTGTATCTACTCATCAAGTATACAGAGCAGACCTGCCCAAACCTCCGATGTCCTGGAATTCCATCTGGATTCAGTGAAGACACAGCATCAGAGGATTATCAACTTACTCTTCCCCCCACCCCTCTTCTAATATCTCAATGCCCGTAATCAGCCTGAAGAAGTTACAGAAGAGTCAGCGCCCCTATTCCCTGGGCTTGGGGACTAATGTGGTTAATAATGGTCTGTCTTTCTAGGGAAAAGTAGTGGTTTTGTTGGAACAGGGAGGATTAGTTAGGACTTATTGCACAGCCATAACCTATTGGTAGAAATCTGTATAATTATTATCAAGATGAAGTTATAATTTCTTAAATGGTACAAAATTTACTTTGATTTCAAATTTAAGGTTTTCATTGGTACGAGCTCCTTATTAATATAAAAGTGAGATGAATATTGATACTCTCATGGGCAATGTGCTTGTATAACACATTTAGGAATACAAGGCCTAGACCCAGTCCTTCCTTAACTTTTTAACTGATTTGGGATGGTTAACCTATGAGTTAAGGGACTATAGAAAATTTATGGCTTTGAGTTAATTGTTAGGAGGTTAACCATATTTTATTTAGAAATAGCCAAGAGGAGTGAACAGACAACAGTCTAGGTGACCTTACATGGATAGTTGGTTTTCAAAACGTCAGAAGTCCATAGAATTGACGCTACAAAAATTTATATAAATGTCCATTCTGATTAGAGACCTGTCTGCTCCTGACAGCTTCCTGTTGTGGATTCTAAGAAGAAATTGAGCATCCTTGGAGTTATGCCAGTTGTGTGGTGACAGCCACTAGGCAAGAATTGCCTCTTTCCATCTACAGACTAACTACTGTCCTGAAGAGGACACACATGCAGAATAGTCGACTGATTATATCTGCCCAGACAGAGTAATCAGCCCTTAATAATCCTGCATCACTAAGGTCTGTCAGATGACTCTGGGCCAGAAGGCTGAAGATTTGATGCTCGAACATTCGGTAGTATAGGGGCTTCTCAGGTGTTCAGAGGTCTCTATAAATTGGCTAAGTTTTAGAAGCTATGTTTAGTGCTTCCTATAACTTCAGTTAACTCAGTCATTCTGGATTTCTGACGGGGTTGAAGACCCATAGTCTCATAGCCAATCCTGGCTATTTACTTTGAGAGAAAAGATCTGAGTAGATAGTTTTCAGCTGACATTCATTATAAAGCCAAAAAAAAAAAAAAAAAAAAAAAAAGCCAGGATCAAAAGTAAATGTTTTAGTTAGAAGAGATGACAGAGGTTCTGGTTAGTCAACAAAATGATGGACTGGGTATTAGAACTATCTTATACCTCACTGGTACAATTAGGAATAAGTATGCTCTAACTGTATTTTGAGAGAAAAGTTTTACTTTAACAGGAAGAGTGATATGTAGGAGGAGCTAAGTGGGAAGGAATACTGAGAGGAAGAGATGGAGTAAGGAGAGAAGATGAAGGAGAGGAGAAGCTAGGTGATGAGAGAGAGAAAGAGAGAGGGGGCATGGAGGCAAATGTTCACAGGTCTCCACCAGTCAAAGATAGTCTTTATATCTAGGTTGGGTATTGGATTACCCTTCTGATTGAGCATTACCAAACTTATAAATCCTTTGATTAACATTTTAAAAAAATTGTATAAAAGCAAAAAGGAAAGGGGGCATGGGACAGGGGTTTTCTAGGGAGGGGAAATGGGGAAAAGGGATGGCATCTTAAATGTAAATAAAATAAAATGAAAAAAAATTAAAAAAACAACAAAAAAACAAAAAAAAACAAAAAAAAAAGAAGAAGAAGTTTTACCTACGTTTTCTAGCACTAAACTTCAATTCTGTGCAGATTCTGATATGTGGAAATATTTCTAGATACTATACTTTATACACAACCCAAGATTCATCATTAGGGTGGAGATGTACCTGAGCCACAGAGTGCTTACATACCATATAAAAGGCACACATTCACATACCCAGAAAATGAGACTAGAAAGTTAATTAATTAATTAGTTAATTAATTTTCTGAGTGTGGTAGTACATGCCTGCATGCCAGCAATCCTGGAGTCCCAGCACTCAAGGAAAGGCCAGCCTGGGCTATATATCCAGACACAGTCTCAACAAAACAAAGAGCAATTATGATGGTTAGCATCAATAACAAAATGTTCAGAGTGTCCTAGGGCTTGTACATGTTTAGGTAGGATCTCCGTGTCCTAACACTTGCTTGTGTGACACATAAATTGTACTTTATTTATCTTAGCTATGCAGCCATTCTTTTAAAATCTCCATTAACTTTAATAACAAGTGAAATGGAGAGAATGCATGACTGTGTCTATAAGGTAACAAAGAAGTTGAAAATACCCTACCTCCTAGTGATTCCATAGCTGTCATAGAAGAACCCATCATTCCTGTATTTATAGTGATGCTATCTTTAAAAAAATCAACTGCAATGTCAAGCATATAAAAGTGTATACATTTATATAATATGTGATACTTGATTAGGCTAATAAGCCATTACTTGTGCTAAACTAAACCTTTTTGTTAGTTTTGAGTTTTTGTTGTTGTTGTTGTTGTTGGGTTTTTTGGTTGGTTGGTTGGTTGGTTGGTTGGTTGGTTTATATGATGCTAAGGTTTGAATTCAGAGCCTTGTACAAGGCAGGTAAATAAATGCTCTTCTACTGAAAAAAAAAAAAAAACAACCAAGACTATTATATCCAGAAAAGTTTTTATTTTCAAATTGGTGGATAAAGAAGGACCTTTGAAAAAAACTACAAACTACAATGGTCTATGACCTCTAATCCAGCATTAGAGAAGATACTTAATGGAATTCTATACGTGAAGGAAGAAGAAAGTCACCAACACAAGAGAGCATAAAAAATAAGTCTCATGCATGGAATAGATGAATAAAGTAGAAGCAGAGAAAAATCAAATATGTCCAGTGACAGAAAAGATAGTATTCTTACAAACCAGAAAAAGAACAAAAAATTCCATGAATCAGCAAATGACTCTCACTAATAACCCTAAATATATAGTCTCAACTTTGCTTAAAAGATCCAGGCTAATATGTATATTGTATACACATATACATACATATTATATATGTATGTGTGTTTAATATATATGTGGGGGTCTGTATGTATATATATGTGTGTGTGTGTATGCATGTATATATGTATACATATTTTTATATGTTTATATATGGCAACACTGTGTTCCTTGTCAGAGACAAGGGACATACAAAGGTACACAAAGACTGAAAGTGTTAAGGTGATAATCAATTCAAAGCAAGCAGAAACTAAAGACAAGTAACTAATCTGTTATCAGGGAGAGAAAATGCAAACCCAAAATTATTCAGAAGAGTTAAAGAAGGTCACTACAGCTGAATGAACGAAAAGTGCAGCAAACATGGATGTAATATATGCACTGAACATGAGTACACTTAGATTCATAAAATGAAAACTATTGGAAAACAAAAGACAGGTCAAAATAGTGGGTGATGTCAATATTCTCATCAATAGCTAGATCATCCAAGCAAACATTCTTATTCCTGCCTCTTTTCCCTCATATCCCTTTTGTTTTTATTTCTTAATTGTGACCTCAACAAATTTTAATAACCTTTAATAATAAACTCCCTGGTTAATAACAGTCTCCCAATTTTCTCTTCTCAGGTAATTTTCTCATCTTGATTTTTTAATTGATCTAATACCAATCTCTATCCTTACCCAGCCCATATTCTTTGGCTCACAATTTTAGTAACTAATGTTTTATAAACTGTACTATCCTTGCTTATTTATTCACCAATGATTACTGAACTTAGAGAGAACACTGGTTTTAACTGACTAATAGTACATAAGCATACTGGGCCTATTTATCAGCCATCTTTGCTTCAGTAGTTAAGAGTCTATTTTATAAGTAATATGGAGGCCATATTGGTGTCATGAGTACATGGACTAAGGGCTTACCTTCTGGGCTATACACACAAACTATCACAACCTTACCTTTTAACTTGAATATTGCAAATGCTTTAATTGAATTAATATAACTAACAAAAATCCAATTGGGGCTAGAGAGATGGCCCAGGGGTTAAGAACACCGGATGTTCTTCTAGAGATCATGAGTTCAATTCCCAGCAACCACATGGTAGCTCACAACCATCTCCAATGGGATCTGATGCCCTCTTCTGGTATGTAGGTGTACATGTAGGTAGAGCATTCATACATAAAATAAATAAATAAATCATAAGGAAAAATTCAATCAATGAAATAACAGATGTAAGGCTCAGTTCAATAATTCAAGAAACATGAAAAAGCAAGTCAGCATGCCTTCCTTCGAAATGCCAATTTCACAGTAGTGGCTCCCAGTGAGAGTTAATTAGATAAAATCTCAAACAAAGAAATTAAGAAAAAAAGCATAAGAATGTTTAATGAAAACAAAGAAGATACAAATAAATAAACAATAAATTACAAGATAATGCAAATAACTAAATGGAACAAGAAAGACAATATAGGATGCAAAAATGGACTTGAAAAAAAATAGAAATACCAAAAGACTTGAATTGAAATTTTAGAAGGAGAAGACTTAGTTAAATCAAATAACAATCACAGTAGAAAGCTCAGCTCTAGAATGTATCAAATGGAAACAACATAAAAGATGGAAGACAAATGAAGGGACTGGAACACTGAGATAGCAACAGAGAAAAATAATAAGAAAGTCTAAAGAGAACATTCAAGCTCCACAGGACACTGTTTAAAGACCAAATTTGCAAATCATGGAGATATTAAAAGAAAAAATATACATCAGGCTATAAGCATAAACAGCATGTTTAATAAAATCATACTAGAAAATTTCCTCAAACCACAGAAAGACAAAATTACTCTAGGGTTGGAAAGTATCTAGAACACCAAATAGACAGACCAGGAGGGAACCTCCCAACATGTTATAATTTAAACACAAAGAACAAAGAGAAGTATTGGAAGCTGTAAGAAAAATATCAAATAATGTATAAAAGCAAAACTATTTCTTACAGAAGAATTTCAACAGAACCCTGGAAACTAGGGAATATGGAATAATGAATTCTAAATTCTGAAAGACAATAACAGCCAACACATATTTCCTACTGTCGTAACTGAGGAGAAAGAACTTGTTATAATTGAAGACATACTGAAAGAGCTCATGACCACTAAACCAGCTCTATAAGAAAGCAAAATGAGCATAGCAGGGGAAACAAGCCAGTAAGTAACATCCCTCCATGGCCTCTGCATCAGCTCCTGCTTCCTGACCTGCTTGAGTTCTGTCCTGACTTTCTTTGGTGATGAACATCAATGTGGAAGTATAAGCTGAATAAACCCTTTCCTCCCCAACTTGCTTCTTAGTCATGATGCTTGTGCAGGAATAGAAATAGGAATAGAAACCCTGACTAAGACACCTCCCTTGAGCCTTTTCTCCTGGCCTTCCCTAATAGTTTGCTAGACATCAGCCAATGTGCTGTTGATGTATTATATAAACAAGATACCATGAAGCATGTGATGTCTTTTGTTTAGTGCCAGGTTTTAGGAAAGTAGGAGATCATGTGGGTCAGGAGAGAGAAATAGAGTCTGTCCATTCTTCAGGCAAAACTGATTAATACTGACAGCCCGTGGGAACTGGAGGAACTCTGCAGCCCAACTGATGGAGTGAGGTATCTTCTTTCAGTATCTCTTAGGAACAGGTATGGAGTATGGGAGATAAAGCATACAAGAAAATAGGTTAAAAAAATAAGCCTCTTGACATTACTAGATATGGATGAAAGACATCCTGCAAGTTGAGTCACTGTGGTTGCTTGGAAAGTCCAGAGCTCATTATTGCATAAACGGCCAGACAGAAACACACGCACAACAGTGGGCCTGACTGATATGTACATGGAAGATGGGAGTGTTGTCCTGGTTAGGATGTGGTAGTGAGACGTGATAGCAGTTAGACTGTCTCTCAACTCCTGGACGGCAAAGAGAGTAGTGTGTTCTTGTCCTGTTTGTAGCCCTTTCTATTTAGACTGGTTTCTGGAAGCCTTGTTTCTAGGATTGACAGATATCATACTATGTGATACTAGCTTTTAGTTAATGTATGTATGTATGTATGTATGTATGTATGTATGCATGCATGCTCGCGTGTGTGTGTGTGTGTGTGTGTTTTAAGAACTATAGAAGAGTGTATTTGGTGTTCCTGGTTTAACCCTTGTAAGAAGCAATGAATTTAGTGACTATATAAAACTTTTTAACATTTGTTGAAAAATAAGGTACAAAGAAGTGCTGGCTGTTTGCTTCTTGTGTCTATTAAGCAAGTGGGGTTAGTTTTTCATAAACTTGATATTAGCTAGAATCATCTGAGAAGAGGGAACCTCAACTAAGATATTGCCTCTGTAAGACTGGTATGCAGGAAAACCTATGGGGGCATTTTCTTCATTAATGATTCATGTGGGAGGGTAAATAGAAGAGCAAACTGAGCAAACAAGAGGAGCAATCCAGTAAGCAGCACTCTTCCACAGCTTTTGTATCAGTTCCTGCCTCCAGATTCCTGCCTGGACTTTCTTTGATGATAGACTGTGACATGGAAGTGTATACCAGAAAAAAAAACACACAAACAAAATCAAAATCTTTCTTCCCCAAGCTTCTTTTGGTCAGATTTGTTTTTATCAGAGCAACAAAAACCAAACTAGTGTGGGATCACTGGTTTAATGTTGAGCTCACAGGGTTTTGAAAGATGCTAACAGTTTATCTGATTGGCTGGATATGTATCAAAGGATGGCCTATTTAAGTGAGCTAAAGATTTCTGGTATCTCTGGGCTTAATAACAATGATAGGCTCAGGTAAATAGGAACACTGGAGCAGATTTACCTTGTAAAACTTAATCCTCCACAATAGGAGGTTCTGGAGGATGTGCAGTCTACTAGTACTCTTACGAAACAGGTTTATGAGAGGGACAGGCTTGCCTGAAGCACCTGCCATTGCTCTTCTTTGTATGCCAGAACTTATCATAGAATATGTGGGTGCTCAAATAATGTATGCAGAAGTGGGTTCCAGGGCAGCAAGAGCCAAGTAGTGGGACTGAATCACCAAAGACAAGATGGACATAATCACTCTAAGGCAAAACATAAGCACAGTAAAGTTCAGGATGATCTGAGACCTGTAGACCTTTGACACTGGCTAACCAATCACAATGTTCCCAAAAGTGAAATGGATGGGAAGCTGTCTTAGTTTGGATTGTTGTGAAGAGACACCATGACCAAGGCAACTCTTATAAAGGCTCAAATCCAAGGTGATCAAGAACCTCCACATAAAACCAGATACACTGAAACTAATAGAAGAGAAAGTGGGGAAGAGCCTCGAACACATAAGCACAGGGGAAATTTTCCTGAACAGAACACCAGTGGCTTATGTTCTAAGATCAACAATAGACACATGGGACCTCATAAAATTGCAAAGCTTCTGTAAGGCAAAAGACACTGTCAATAGGAAAAAAAAAACCAGCAACCAACAGATTGGGAAAAGATCTTTACCAATCCCACATTCGATAGAGAGCTAATATCCAATATATACAAAGAACTCAAGAAATTAGACTCCAGAAAATCAAATAACCCTATTAAAAATGGGGTACAGAGCTAAACAAAGAATTTTCAACTGAGAAATATCAAATGGCCAAGAAGCACCTAACATTCTTAGTCAGTAGGGAAACGCAAATCAAAACAACCCTGATATTCCACCTCACACCAGTCAGAATGGCTAAGATCAAACACTCAGGTGACAGAAGGTGCTGGTTAGGATGTGGAGAAAGAGGAACACTCCTCCACTGTTGGTGGGATTGCAAGCTAGTACAACCACTCTGGAAATCAGTCTGGCAGTGCCTCAGAAAATTGGACATAGTATTACCTGAGGACCCACTTATACAACTTTTGGGCATATACCCAAAAGATGCCCCAACATACAACAAGAACACATGCTCCACTAGGTTCATAGCAGCCTTATTTATGATAGCCAGAAGCTGGAAAGAACCCAGATGTCCTTCAACAGGGGAATGGATACAAAAAATGGTACATTTACACAATGGAGTTACTACTCAGCTAGTAAAAAAAAAAAAAAACCAATGACTTCATGAAGTTCTTAGGCAAATGGATGGAACTAGAAAATATCCTGAGTGAGGTAATTGGATCACAAAAGAACACACATCGTATGATCTCACTGATAAGTGGATATTAACCCGAAATCTCAGAATACCCAAGATACAATTCACAGACCACATGAAGCTCAAGAAGAAGGAAGACCAAGGTGTGGATACTTCAGTCCTTCTTAGAAGGGGGAATGAAATAATCATGGGAGCAAATATGGAGACAAAGTGTGGAGCAGAGACTGAAGGAAAGGTCATCCAGAGACTGCCCCACCTGGGGATCTTTCCCATATACAGTCACCAAATGCAGATACTACTATGGATGCCAAGAAGTGCATGCTGACAGGAGCCTGATATAGCTGTCCCCTGAGAGGCTCTGCCAGAGCCTGACAAATACAGAGGCAAATGCTCGAAGTCAGTCATTGGACTGAGCAGAGGATCCCCAATGGAGGAGTTAGAGAAAATACTGAAGGACCTGAAGGGGTTTGCAACCCCATAGGAAGAACAACAATATCAACCAACCAGACCCCCCAGAGCTCCAGGGACTAAACCACCAACCAAAGAGTACACATGGAGGGCCCCATGGCCCTAGCCGCATATGCAGCAGGGGATGGGTAGGTTGGGCATCAGTGGGAGGAGAAGCCCTTGGTCCTGTGAAGGCTCGAAGTCCCAGTGTAGGGGAGTGCCAGGGTGGGGAGACAGGAGTGGGTGGGTGGGTGGGGGCACCCTCATAGGAGCAGGGAGAGGAGGGATAGGATAGGGAGACGGGGGGGGGGGGGACACCAGGAAAGGAGATAATGTTTGAAATGTAAATAAAGAAAATATCTAAAAAAACAAAAAAAACCAAAACAAAACAAAACAAAAAAAAAAAAAAACTTCAACCCAAGGAGCTTAGCTACACCTATGAAAATACAGGAAATAAATAATTTTTCATCAGCAAAACCAAAAAAGAGGACATGCTTGTGTATGCATGTGCATACGCGCGCGCACACACACACATTGCCACCACCACCAAAAGAATTTAATGATCTCAATTCCTCAATAAAAAGACACAGAATGGATGCAAATCCACCAAGATGATATTTCAATTCTTAAAATCTATGACTCAAACACAAGGGAACTCGAATTTGTAAAAGAGACACTACTACAGTTTAAATCACATATTGACCCTCACGCACTGATAGTGGGAGACTTCAATACCCCACTCTCACCAATGGAAGGTCATCCAGACAACTAAACAGAGAAATATTGGAGATAACAGATGTTATAAACCAAATGGTCACAGCAGATATTTTCAGAACATTTCACCCAAATGCAAAAGAATTACTTTCTTCTCAGGACCTCATGGAACTTTCTCCAAGATTGACCACAAATTTGGACACAAAACAAGTCTCAAAAGATACAAGAAAATTGAAACAACTTCCTACATCTTATCAGATCACCAAGGATTAAAGCTGGGTATCAACAACAACAAAAACAACAGAAAGCATACTGTAGCAGCACATTTTCCCTGCAAGTTGGGAGGAGCTAAGGTGGGAAGAGTAGGGAAAGAAAGAGGAGGAGTAAAAAAAGAAAGAGTAGAAGGAAGAGGAGGAGCTGAAAAGCAGAGATGTAGGAGGATGGAGAAGCACAGTCCCGGGTAACAACTTATATTTAGGTTAGTTAATTGGGATACACCTCCAATTGTGTGGGCATCTTGTTATTGAGCATTACCAAGCATATAAAGCCTTTGGTTAATCTAAGCATTACAGTCTCATTTCTGCTGGTCACACATAGATGGCAGGATGGTCTGGGCTCAGCCCAGCCTTGTGGAGACAGCATGGAAGATTGGCAGAGCCATTTCCCGTGCTGGTGTCTTGTGGTTGGCAGGGCCCGTGTCTCTGTCTGCCTAAGTCGGTGGCCTGAGCTGAGCAGTGGAGAGAATTTGCTGCCACTGCTCGTGGCCACAGTCCTAGCCTAGTTGTGAACATGGCAGCCCTGTACCACAAGCCAGATTGGGAGCAGCCACATTAAATATTTCCACCAACTGCATACAAACTCCTGGAGACTGACAGACTCTCTGTTGGAAAAAAAAATGGGTCAGGAAATAAGAAAGAAACAAAAGTCTTTGTAAAATTTAATGAAAACGAATGCACAGCATATCTAAACTTATGGGACACAATGAAAATGGCGCTGAGGAAAGTTCATAGCACTAAGTACCTACATCAAAAAATAGGAGAGATCTTGTATTAGCTACAGCATACCTGAAAGCTTTAGAATGAAAAGATGTAAGCACACCCAAGAGGAGTGCACAGCAAGAAGTAATCTGAGGGCTAAAGTCAATAAAATAGAAACAGAGAGAACAATAAAAACAAAATCGATGAAACAAGGAATTGGTTTTTTGAGGGAATCAACAAGATAGACAAACCCTTACTCAAATTAACTAAAAGGATGAGAGACAATATCCAAATTAACAACATCATAAGTGGTAAAAGGAGCACGACAAACAACAAGAAAGTACAGAGAATTATAAGGGCATCTTTGAAAACCTGTGCTCTACCAAATTGAAAAATTGTAAAGAAATGGATAATTTCCTTGATAGATTCCAATTAACGAAGTTAAATCAAGATCAAAGAAAAAAATTAAACAGACCTATAATCCCTAGTGAAATAAAAGCAGTCATTAAAATCTCCCAATCAAAAACAAACAAACAAACAAAACAAAATAACCCCAGGGCCAGACGGTTTTAGCACAGAATCCTATCAGACTTTCAGAGAATTAATGTCAGTGCTCCTCAAACTATTCCACAAAGTAGCAACAGAAGGAACATTTCCAAATTCATGTTATGAGGTCACAGTTACAGTGATATCCAAAACACATAAAGAGTCATCAAAGGGAGAGAATTACAGGTCAATTTCCTTTATGAACATAGATGCAAAAATACTCAACAAAATATTTGCAAACAGATTCCAAGAACACATTTTAAAAAAATCATACAACATGACCAAGTAGATTTCATCCCAGAGATGCAAGGATGATTAAACACATGAAAATCAATAAGTGTAATCAACTATATAAACAAACTGCAAGAAAAAAATCCACATGATCAACACCACATGATCGTCTCATTAGATGCTTAAAAGGCTTTGACAAAATCCAACACCCCTTCATGATAAAAGTCCTGGAGAGATTGGGAATACAAGGGACATACCTCAACATAATAAAGGCAATTTACAGCAAACCTACAGGGAACTGAGATGAGTGGAGGGAGAGGAAACTGGTCAGGTTTGAGAGAAGAATCTGTTGTCAAGGAGATGGACAGACAGACAGATAGATACAAAGATAGATACAAAGATAGACAGATCAATAGATAAATGTAGACCAAGGTATATCATTTTTAAGATTTACCCAAATTACTCTAAGTCACTGCTGAGACAGTGCATCGCTGTTTACCATAGTACTATTCAGAATGGCCACTTTAAGAAACCAACCATGAAGAAAATGTGACTTGAAACTGGGGAGATGTCCCATTCAGAAACATACTTAAAATACAAGTTTTAGGACCCTAATCAGAAGCCCAGAATCCATGTAAAGAAGTTGAATGTGGTGGTGTGCACTTACAACCCAGTGCTGAAGAGGCAGAGACAGACAAGGCTCAGGGACTCACTGACCCAGCCGAGACCAGCCTAGGCTACTTGGTAAGCTCCACACGGTGAAAGGTTTGTGTCAAAAAAAAAAAAAAATAAGGTGGGTGGCATCTGAAGAATGATACTCAAGACTGGTCTTTGGTCTCCCCAAGCACATGTGAACATACGCATGCATGATACACACACATACACACATGCACGGACACACACACACACACACAATTGTGGCTCACAGTTACAGTGGAATTTTCACCCACAAAGAGGAATGAAGCTTTATCATTTACAAGAAAATGGATTCAACTGGAAATATTCATATTAAGTGGTTTAAGTAAGCCCCAGAAAAACAAATATTGTATTCATTCTCTCCCTTACTGATCTTAAAAACTTATAAAACCATAAAAAATATATATATGTGCAAGTGGCGTGAAAGTAGAAAGTAGAAGTCAAACTGTCTAGGGGTCTAGGAGAACAAAGGGGACTAACAGGACTGAGAGTGGAAAGGGGAGTGTGGATCAGGGAATGGGGGCCATGCTTAAACTATATTGCATACTTGCATGAATATAGCCTTATGTAACCCTATATTGTGAAACTTAATCTAAAAAGCAATATTCAAGCTAAGACTCAAAAAATGAGAAGGATCTAGCCATCAAATTCTATTTATGTTTGGTCTCAGGAATAGAAGTAAACATATAAATTGAAGTTTATTTGAGAGAGTGAATCAACAGCATTTGCTGAAGGTTTGGATCTAGGCAGGGGAAGGGAGAAGTAAGCCAGAAAATGTCAATCTTGGGCTTCCGACGGAGAGAATGCTATGAAAGGAAGTTTAGAGGCACCAGTTCTAATTTTATTTAACACTTTATAGTGTGACTTGCAGAGTCATATTTTTATTTTTTCAGAGGAAATCATATTATCACAAAGTGTCAGTGATGAAATCTACTTTCCTTTCTTGCTGGAATAATGTTCAGAATGTGTAACCATGACACAAGGAAGACAAAATGTAAGGACTGATCATGAGTTATTTGTTTTATAAAAAGAAAAAAATGCGTGGATTTAATTATGTACTGGTAGCCCTCAGGTGGGGCTGGTCAGGATGATTGAAGTAGCAGTGAGTTAATCTGGAGAAAGAACATCTCAAAAGGGAGCTTGAAGTGGGAGCATGTGCAGAATGGAGAAACAATATGCGTGCTGGCTGGTCTTAAATCAACTTGACATAGCTGGAGTCATTTGGAGGTAGGGAACCTCAATTGAGAAAACATCTCCTTGAAGGCATTTTCTTAATTAGTGATCTTGAGGGAGGGCACAGCCCATTGAGGGTGGTGCCATTACTAAGGGTTCTATAAGAAATAAGACTGAAAAGCCATACAGTGGAGAAAAGAAAACATCTTTAACAAATAGTGCTGGTCTAACTGAATGTCTGCATGTAGAAGAGTGGAAATAGATCCATATTTATCACCCTGCTCAAAACTCAAGTCCAAGTAGGTCCAAGATTTCAACATAAAATTAGATACACTAAATGTAAAAGAAGACAATGTTGGGAAGGAATAGCCTTGAAATCACTGGTACAAGAGACAACATTCTGAACAGAACACTAATGGCTCAAGCTCTAAGATCAACAATTAATAAATGGGACCTCATGAAATTGAAAAGCTTCTGTAAGTTAAAGGACACTGTCAATAAGGCAAAATGGAAACCTACAGATATGAAAAGATCTTCATCAATCCCACATCTACAAAGGGCTAATATCCAAAATATATGAAGAACTCAAGAAGTTAGACTCCAACAAACCAAATGACCCAATTAAAAACAGGGTACAGATCTAAACAGAGAATTCTCAATAGACAAGTCTCTAATGGATTAGAAGCATGTAAAGAAATATTCAACATCTTTAATCATCAGGGAAATGCAAATCAAAACATCTTTGAGATTCCATCTTATGCCCCTCTGAATGTCTAAGATTGAAAACTCAAGGGACAGCTCATGCTATTGAGGATATAAAGCAAGGGGAACACTCCTCCATTGCTGGTGGGAGCGCAAACTTGTACAAATACTTTGAAAATCAATACAGTGGTTTCTCAGAAAATTAGGAAGAGATTTGCCTCAAGACCCAGCTATATCACTCCTGGGCATGTACCCAAAAGATGCTTCACCAAGTATCCATAAGGATAGTTGCTCCACTATGTTCATAGCAGCTTTATTCATAATAGCCAGAAACTGAAAACAACCCAATGACCTTCAACTGAAAAATGGATGAAAAGACTAGAGAGATGGTTCTGTGGTTTAGAGCACTGACTCTTCTTCCAGAGGTCCTGAGTTCAATTCTCAGCAACCACATGGTGGCTCACAACCATCTGTAATGGGATCTGATGCCCTCTTCTGGTGTGTCTGACAGTGACAGTGTACTCATATAAATAAAATAAATCTTTTAAAAAAAAGGAAAGAAAATAGGGGGAAAAGGATGAAGTATATGTTGTACATTTACACAATGGAATACTACTCAGCTATTAAAAACAAGGACATCATGAAATTTTCAGGCAAATGGAAAAAAATATCCTCCTAAGTGAGATAACCCAGACTCAGAAAGACACATATGGTATGTACTCACTTATAAGTGGATAGTCGTCATAAATTACAGGATAACCATGCTACAATCCACAGATCCAAAGACACTAAGTAACAAGGATGGCCCAAAGGATGTTGCATGAATCTCACTCAGAAGGGGAAATAAAATAAGACATTGGAAAGGGATTGAGAGAGGGAACTGGTTGGGAGAGGGTGTGGGAGGGGAGGGTGAAGATCAGGTATGGGAAGAGCAGGGGTGGGGGATGAAAGGGCTAAGAGAGAAGGGAAATCAGTGTGGGAGGGCATCTCTGGGACAAGCCAGATATCTGGGACAAGGGAAGCTCCTGGGAGGATATGAGGATGACCCTAGCTGAGACTTCTAGTATCAGGGGATACAGAGCCTGAAGTGGACACTTCCCATAGCCAGGCAGGACTTACAATGTGTGGGGGCACATCCTTATAGAAGCATGAGGAGGGGGGATGGGATAGGAGGTTCCTGGGTGGTGGGGGGAAGGAGGGCTAGGGGATAAAATATAAAATGTAAATATAATATCCAATAAAAATAAATTAAAAAAAAAAAGAAAAAACATTCTTCAATTGTGTGATGTTTGGAATTCTGGGGGACTTTTTAGAGGGTATATACATGCTAGGGCCCCAAGAGATTGGTGTTTTAAGGCCTTGGTAAATGTTAAGGCCTAGGTAACTGTTACCTGTCTAGCCTGCCATTTTGTGCCATTACTAATGGTATAAGGAAACTTTCTCATGTGTTGCTACTAGGAAACTTTCTCATGCTCTCGTTGATTGAAAATTATGTTATGTTCTATGTGTTGGTGTTCTTGGAAACCAATCACAATAGAAGTCAGTTAGAACTGCTTTTGTATTGTTAGCCACAGTAAGCACCAATATAAGAAGTTATTTGGAATAAAACTTCCATTTTGAGTTAGGGGTCAAATAAAGTTTAAGTTCCCAAGATCTCCCTGGGAACTGACATCCTATTTGACAGAAAGAGACATGTATGTGGACAACTGACATCCCAGTTGGCAAGGTAAGACATGAGTGTTAGATAAGGTAAGTCCCTTGCCACAGTTAAATACCCCAACCAATGAGAACAGGATAAATGTACAACAAAGACATGTTCTAAGAAAGTCCCTTATCCCTAAATCTAGATTGGTGAAATAACTTGGCACAGATGTTTATAGATTTCAAGGCTTAAAAGATCTGTAGGATCCTGGCTTGTGGTCACTGCCAGCTCCTGAGTCTTGTCTACAGCCTTTGTAGAGTGAAAAATTATAAAGACCATTTTATAAAATATATACAGGCTTTTTTCTTTACCCCTAGACCTGAGCCAAAGAATGCAGGTTCCAGAAAGCGGAACTGAATGTAAGATTTCAGGCCTTCACTGCCCTGGGATACATTCTGGGAAGAGTACATTATCCCTGAGTCAGAGGACACTTGCTAGATTAACATTCCTCAAGCCTCAGGGAAGAGAACCCACCTGTGGGTGGGGAAGGCCCAAAACAGGAAGACACATTCCTAACCACAAAGAGAAATGCAAGTCATCTAGGTGAGACTGAGAAATAGTTGAGCTAGTGACAGAGCAAGACCACATTTTGAGAATACAGAGTATTTTTCACATGACCCTGATTCACTTAGGTTTCGTTCCTCTGGAATTCTCCGCTATTTTTATTGTTATATTTCCTTAGCAACCTTTCACCCCCTCCTCACTCTCCAGATTTGTAGTTTCCCCCTTTAAAAACCCTTCTCAGACTGACTGGCTTTGTCAGTTCAACTCCTGCATGAGTGAACCGAATTGACCTTGGCTAGCCAACTCTCCCTAATAAACCTCTGCTGATTGCATCCAGGTATGGTGTCTTGCGATTTTTGGGTGGCCGTGATTTCCCAAGACTTGAGTAAGGGTCTCCCAAGTTGGGGGTCTTCACCTTGATCAATCAGTCCTGGGATACATACTCAATAAACTATCCCTGTCTGACTGAGGTTGGTGTTCATGTGGCTTGTAAAGTGACTCCTGGACCACAACAGGTAGGTTGTTGGTTGTTTGCTATTGGTCACAGTTTGTTAAGTAGTCATGCACAAAGAAAACACACATCTAAAAGAAATAGAGATCCTGACTACAAAGATCAAACTTGCCCCAAGGAATTTGACAGCACTAATCAGCAGGAAGCAGTCTAATGATAGCACTGCCCCCTTTCCCCTCTATGCTTTTTTCTCTCCTATCTAGCACTAAGTGGTTGAAAGGGTGGGAGGAAAGGGATAAAGAGAATGGAAGATAAAAGAACCCACCAAGTAGCAAATGCCAGCTCCACCCCACCTCCCAGTGTTTCATTACTCTGTCTTCCATTTCTTAACTTAATCTTCATAATATTCTGTAATTCTCACATTATTCCATCTTAAACATGACAAAACTCAAACTTTAAAAGCGAAGTAAATCATTCAAGGTCAAGTGGCAGAGTGATCATTTTGAAATTAAAAGTGGTTTAAACTAAACTGTCAAAGTCACAACCCTCCCCCAAATTACTTATGCAGATTTAGGGGAAATTTCTCAGTAAAGTGTGAGAAAATAAATACTTTAGATTTTTGTGGGTTTTTTGAGCTCTTATCTGCTCAATACTGCCATTGTGGCATATAATGGTCACACAATATGTAATGTAATAATTAGTAAATGGGCATGGCTGTAGTTCAGCTAAACTTTGTTTCAAAACTAGGTAGGAACCAACCATCTGGCTTAGTGGGTATAAGGCCTTTACTACCATGCCATGTGACCTGAGTCTTATCACCAAAACCCAGAGATGAAGGAAAGAACTCGATCCTACAAGCTTCCCTCTGATCTCAACAGAGGCTTTGTTGTACAATGTACATGTGTACACGGGGGGGGGGGGAGACAGACGGACAGACAGACAGACAAGCAGACAGAGAGGGCAGGCTTTGACCACAAACCACTAATTTGCATGAAGGTCCCAGATCCAAGTTTGTCTTTCTCCTTTATGGAACTACTAAATAGAAAAATGAATAATATAAATTTGGCTTTTTAATATTCTGCTTATTCTCTAAGAGGTAGAGCGGGAGAGAAAGGAAAACAGATAGGGAGAGAAAAAGGGAGGGAGAAAGAAGGTACTTAAAAACTCTTTGAGGACAATGCCACTTACAAGTTTCTTTAAACTCACAAAATTCAATTTGTCAATGTCCTTAAGACCCAGGCTACCACCTCCTTAGTGGATAGGCCCCTTTCATTTCAAACCAACAGTGAGCTATTGAATCCTAGGTGTGGTTTTGATTTCAGACTTCCTCTTCCTCTGGAGAATGATATCTGCATTTAAGGGCCTGTTTGACTAGATTAGTTACTGTAATTTAAATGAGAAATGTCTCCCATAGCTTGCATTTAAGCACTTGGTCTCCAGGGGATGTTTAGGAGGTACTGCCTTGTAGCCAGAAGCAATGAAGATGGGCCTAGAAAGTTGAAAACTTTGTACCACTTGCAGTTTGCTCTCTGCCTCTTGCTTGAGGGTGTGGAGATGAAGTCTCAGTTTCATGCTTTGGCTACCATGCTTGCCTCCTACCATGCCTCCAAGCCTTGGTGGACTCTTATCTCTCTGGAGCCATAAGCACACAACCTATTTCTGGGGCTTCACCTCTGCACTCAATCTCACAAAACCCAGAGGAGGTGGGGTTCCCAGAAGCTCTAACCCCAGCAGTCTTTTAGGTAAGGAGACAGCAACAAAACAGGGAGTAACTGGGACCCACTGGGACCCAGGAATTCACTCCTGGCCTAGAGCACTGTTTCTTTTCAGTCTGTGTCTGAGCACTGAACAGATCTTGGGCCTCAGCTCTAACCCCAGCAGCAACACCCACCCCAAACTGTTCTGACACAACCAAGGTAATAGGAAAGACAAGCTCCAGTCAGAGACAGCACAGGTAGCACTAAGGAGATCCAGATGGTGAGATGCAAGCACAAGAACATAAGCATCAGCAACCCATGGTACTTGGCATCATCAGAACCTAGTTCTCACACATTAGAAAATCCTGAATTCCCCATATCACCAGGAAAGCAAGATTCAGATTTAAAATCACTTCTAATGATGATGATAGAGGACTTTAAGATGGACATAAATAACATTCTCAAAGAAATTGAGGAGAACACGGGCAAACAGGTATAAGCCCTTAAAGAGGAAACACAAAAATCGCTTAAAGAATTACAAGAGAACACAACCAAACAGGTAAAAGAATTGAACAAAACCATCCAGGACATAAAAATGGAAGTAGAAACAATCAAGAAATCACAAAAGGAGACTACCCTGGAAATAGAAAACCTAGGAAAGAAATCAGGAGTCATAGACCCAAGCATTACCAACAGAATACAAGAGATAGAAGAATCTCAAGTACAGAAGATACCATAGAAAATATTGACACAACTGTCAAAGAAAATGCAAAGTGCAAAAAGTTCTTAACCCAAAACATCCAGGAAATCCAGGACACAATGAGAAGACCAAACCTAAAGATAATAGGTATAGAAGAGAGTGAAGATTCCCAACTTAAAGGGCCAATAAATATCTTCAACAAAATTATAGAAGAAAACTTCCCTAACCTAAAGAACGAGATGCCCATAAACATACAAGAAGCTTACAGAATGCCAAATAGACTAGACCAGAAAAGAAATACCTCCCGTCACATAATAATCAAAACACCAAATGCACAAAACAAAGAAAGAATTTTAAATGCAGTAAGGGAAAAAGGCCAAGTAACATATAAAGGCAGACCTATCAGAATTACACCAAACTTCTCACCAGATACTATAAAAGTGAGAAGATCCTGGACAGATGTCATACAGACCCTAAGAGAACACAAATGCCAGCCCAGGCTACTATACCCAGCAAAACTCTCAATTACCATAGATGGAGAAACCAAGATATTCCATGACAAAACCAAATTGACACAGTATCTTTTTACAAACCCAGCACTACAAAGGATAATAGCAGGAAAGCTCCAATACAAGGAGGGAAATTATACCCTACAAAGAGCAAGAAAGTAATCCTCTTCCAACAAATCCAAAAGAAGATAGCCACACAAACAATGTCACCGCTAATAACAAAAATAACAGGAAGCAACAATCTCCTCTCCTTAATATCTCTTAACATCAATGGACTCAATTCCCCAATAAAAAGACATAGACTAATGGACTGGATACGTAAACAGGACCCAGCGTTTTGCTGCATACAGGAAACCCACCTCAGTGACAAAGACAGAGACTACCTTTGAGTAAAAGGCTGAAAAACAATTTTTCAAGCAAATGGTCCTAAGAAAAAAGGTGGAATAGCCATTCTATTATCAAATAAAATCAACTTTCAACTTAAAGCTATCAAAAAGGATAAGGAATGATATTTCATACTCATCAAAGGAAAGGTCAACCAACATGAACTCTCAATTCTGAACAATTATGCACCAAATGCAAGAGCACCCACTTTCATAAAAGAAACTTTACTAAAGCTCAAAGCACACACTGCACCTCACACAATAATAGTGGATGATTTCAACACCCCACTCTCAGCAATGGACAGATCATGGAAACAGAAACTAAACAGAGATACAGTGAAGCTAACATAAGTTATGAACCAAATGGATTTAACAGATATCTATAGAACATTTCACCCTAAAACAAAAGAATATATCTTTTTCTCAGCACCTCATGGTACCTTCTCCAAAATAGACCATATAATTGGTCACAAAACAGGCCTCAACAGATATAAAAAAAATTGAAATAATCCCATGCATCTGATCAGATTGCCATGAACTAAGGCTGGTCTTCAAAAATGACAAAAACAATAGAAAGCCCACATTCACATGGAAACTGAACACTCTACTCAATGATAATTTGGTCAGGGAAGAAATAAAGAAAGAAATTAAAGACTTTTTAGAATTTAATGAAAATGAAGACACATCATACCAAAACTTATGGGACACAATGAAAGCAGTGCTAAGAGGAAAACTCATAGCTCTAAGTGCTCACAAAAAGAAACTGGAGAGAGCATACACTAGCAGCTTGACAACACACCTGAAAGCTCTAGAACAAAAAGAAGTAAACATACCCAAGAGGAGTAGATAGCAGGAAATAATCAAACTCAGGGCTGAAATCAACCAAGTAGAACCAAAAAGAACTACACAAAGAATCAATAAAACCAGGAGCTGGTTCTTTGAGAAAATCAACAAGATAGATAAGCCCTTAGCAAGACTAATCAGAGGGCAGAGAGGCAGTATCCAAATTAATAAAATCAGAACTGAAAAGGGTGACATAACAATAGAAACTGAGGAAATTCAAAAAATCATCAGATCCTACTACAAAAGCCTATACTCAACAAAGTTGGAAATTCTGGACGAAATGGACAATTTTCTAGACAAATACCAGTTACCAATGTTAAATCAGGAGCAGATAAACCATCTAAACAGTCCCATAACCCCTAAAGAAATAGAAGCAGTCATTTAAAGTCTCCCACCAAAAAAAATGTCCTGGACCAGACAGTTTTAGTGCAGAGTTCTATCAGACCTTCAAAGGAGACCTAATACCAATTCTCTATAAACTGATCCACAAAATAGAAACAGAAGGAACACTACTCAATTCATTCTATGAAGCCACAATTACACTCATACCTAAACCACACAAAGACCCAACAAAGAAAGAGAACTTCAAACCAATCTCCCTTATGAATATTGATGCAAAAATACTCAATAAAATTCTCAAAAACCGAATCCAAGAACACATCAAAACAATCATCCATCATGATCAAGTGAGCTTTATCCCAGGAATGCAGGGATGGATGGTTCAATATTTGGAAATCTGTCAATGTAATCCACTATATAAACAAACTCAAAGAAAAAAGCCACATGATCATCTCACTAGATGCTGAGAAAGTATTTGACAAAATTCAGTATCCCTTCATGATAAAAGTCTTGGAAAGATCATGAATTCAAGGCCCATACCTAAACATAGTTAAAGCAATATACAGCAAACCAGTAGCCAACATCAAACTAAATGGAGAGAAACTTGAAGCAATCCCACTAAAATCAAGGACTAGACAAGGCTGCCCACTCTCTCCCTACCTATTCAATATAGTACTGGAAGTCCTAGCCAGAGCAATTAGGCAACAAAAGGAGGCCAAAGAGATACAAATTGGAAAAGAAGAAGTCAAAATTTCACTATTTGCAGATAATATGATACGTGACCTCAAAACTTCCACCAGAGAACTCCTAAACCTGATAAACAACTTTAGCAAAGTGGCTGGATATAAAATTAACTCAAACAAATCAGTAGCCTTCCTCTACTTGAAAGATAAACAGGCTGAGAAAGAAATTAGAGAAACAACACCCTTCACAGAAGTCACAAATAATATAAAACATCTTGGTGTGAATCTAACCAAGCAAGTAAAAGATCTGTATGACAAGAACTTCAAGTCCCTGAAAAAAGAAATCGAAGCAGATCTCCGAAGATGGGGAGATCTCCCATGCTCATGGATTGGAAGGATTAATATAGTAAAAATGGCTATCTTGCAGAGAGCAATCTACAGATTTAATGTAATCCCCATCAAAATTCCCTCTCAATTATTCACAGAGATAGAAAGAATAATTCTCAAATTCATTTGGAATAACCAAAAAAAAAAAAAAAAAAAAAAACCCAGGATAGCAAAAACTATTCTCAATAATAAAAGAACTGGGGAAATCACCATCTCTGACCTCAAGCTGTACTACAAAGCAATAGTGATAAAAACTGCATGGTATTGGAACAGAGACAGGCAGGAGAATCAGAGGAATAGAATAGAAGACCCAGAAATGAGCCCCCACACTTATGGTCACTTGTCATGCAAAGCTCCATAGTTTTCCATCATTTGTGAGCTCTTGCCCACACTGGGTGGACCAGGTAATGCAGTTATGTCTTGGAGTAATTTCTGCTCCTGCAACTTAACTTTTAAGTCATACCATTATAAATAATCCTTCTGTCCTACCTAAAACAATTAATTGGTTTACCAAGTTGGACTTGGTCAGCTTACTTCTATCTATTGTCAGGAATAGTGCCATACAAGAGCAGGCCTATGGATGTTGCTGCCCACATTTAGGGTGTATCATCCTCCCATTAAGCCTCTCTGAAACCCTTCTCACACACAAGCTCAGAGGTGTCCCTCCTAGGTGATTTCAAATCTAGTCACATTGACAATGAATATTAACTCTCACAGATAAGTAATGCTGTCTAATGTTTTAATGAAAAATGACGTAACAAAACATTGCAGTATTTTCAGACTCCTAGCTCTCTCCTCATGTGTGCCGTAAGGAGTCATTTGATGGCTGTGATTCCCTTAAACTTAATGGGAGCAAACAGTGTCAATACTATTTTGTAAACAAGACAAGGAATTAAGCATAAGGCATAAGGGTGTTGTTGAGAAGGAAAAGAAGCTCTCCACTCAGAAAAGCAGGCCAGCTACAATTAACTAAAAGCTAAGAAAGCAACTAAGCTGTTAGAACTATGTCTCATATGCACACCCGAGTGGCAGGGTGCACAGCATGAAGTCTAGATCTACAGCTCTTGGCCATGGCTACTAGTCATCTGTACATTAGAGAATCCAATCAAGTGAGTATGTGCACTTGCATACCCACCAGGGAGGAGGATAGACAGGCTTTCAGGCTTCAGCCACAGCAATTCCCAACAATGCATTTAGGACTGCAATTCACTGACAAATGTCCCAAAAGAGATAGGGAGCTGTTCTCAGTGCATTTTGGGAAAAGATGATTTCCATGACCTTAATAAATACACAAGAGAGTTAATTGTTCTTCATTTCTACAGCTTCTGTGTTGGCTGCTGCCTTTGATTGGTATTTGTGTGCTGAGGCGTTTCAGACAGCTGCCGAGAGAAAGATTAGCTAGGCTACTCCCTGAAGGTAAGTCCATGAACCTTTATAATTGTTATCCCAGAAAAGTGAAATACAGATAAACCACGGGATTTGACTCCTCTGTGAAGAACTGAGAGTGTAAGAGGCAGATCTCAGGATGGCAGGTCATCATGATGCATGAAAGCCAACGACCACTTCTACCAATGCCCAGTGTTGTGAAGGACGCTGATCCTCGCTCACACCAAAACCAGTGAACAGGTGCCAGTGGTAAGCAGTTTATTTATTAACTGTTGCAAATGAGAGAAACTCTGCCTAGCTTAGGATATCAGCCCTGAAAAGCAATTATGAAACATGGTCCACAGTCTTACCATCCCTTCGTGACATTTATATAATAGTATAGTCTTGATATCAGTTTTATGTGCATCAGTTACTAAAGTAGTAATAATAAGCCAGAATTGAAATGGCATTAGTTGTTAATTTATAATCCTAAGGGATGCCTGAATTCCTGGAGTGAGATAATGTGGGTGGAAAATATGCTCACAGCAAACAATGTATAAAACAAAATACTAGGTCTGCTTTGAATTTGACATGCATAGTGGTGATGATAATTTTCAGGGTAAAAGCATAACGTCACATTTCTCCCCTAATTCATTATGCTTTGACCGTAGAAGCAGACAAACATTTGCTTAAATAAAATGTAATTGAGTTTGCATAACACTTGCAATCAGAAACCTTTTTATTCACTCAGCCAAGGGCTCTCATCTTGATTTTTACAACCCACTAGTCACTCAGAGATGTGCTGTGACCAGTTTGCTTGCTTTATAAAACTCCGAAGTTTGCAAATTAGTTTCTTGCCCTCAATCACTTTAGGAAGAAATTTCATAGACTGGGTTATTTTCATTTTCTCTGTCATGTATCTTCTGGGACGCTTTGGGAAAGAGAAGAGAGCTGTTTGGAGTTGGACAAAGGCCACCACTGTCACATGGTCACTGTGAGGGTTGCTTAGAGTGACCAGTATGATCTCACAGGCCAAGTGGTCATGCACACACATATTGCAGGAGAGGACAGATTTGGGGATGGATTTGCTCCTTCTACTGTTTGGATTCTGGGGGTGGTCTTTACACCAACATGGGTTATTAATGAATAGGCTTTGTGCCATAAACTTTGCATCCTGGGCAGCTTCAGTAGGCATGGTGACCAGGTACCACGAGAAATATATAACTCCATGATAGCAGGGTCAAGGACCCAAGAGGATCTCTCAAAGAGACGTCATTGAATACATGACCTTACATTCTGCATATGCATCCATGTGGAAGAACTCACAATTTTATTGTTGTTATTTTTTAAGATTTATTGTCATTTTTATGTATGTATATATCTATGTGACTTACATGCCACACATATGACCAGATGCCCACAGAGGCCAGATGTGGGTGTCTGATATCCTAGAGCTGGAGTTACAAGTGGTTATGAGCCATTCCACATGTGTTCTAGGAATTCTGGTCCTCTGCAAGATTAGCAAGTGCTCCTAACTACCAAGCTTTCTTTCCAGCCTCACAATGTAAATTTGAATATTGGCTCTGTTCTAGCTAGGCTGTGAGATGTTATAGAAATATAATTTCCTATAGAGTCCCCCTCTTCTCAATTAAATACACTAGTTAAAAAACTAGAAGTCTTTATCATGATTGAGGTGGAGACAGATAACAAAATCTCATGCCTGGCAAGAACTCTGTGGTCTGGTGCCAGGGCTACCTCAAGATAGGGACCACAAAGCACAAACACTGATCGCTCAATTATTTTTTTATAGTTACAATTACAAGAAGTGGATATTGTCTAATATCACCAGTAACTATATCTTTGTTAGTTATTTTTTTATTGTTTGGGGGTGAGGTGATTTGATTGAGCTCTCAGAAAATTTGAAAAATTTTAAGTGTTTCCTTACTTTCACCCTCTCCTTCCCATCTTCGTTTTTTTCTTCCTCTCTCCCCCCTCCCTCCAATTTTCTTATTCCATGAAATGTTCTTAGCAGAACAGCATACTAGGAAGATTATTAAAAAGTCAAAGTCAGGTGGATGCTATAAAATTCCAATCCTAGTAATAGTTATTGTATAGCCTTAAGCATGTATCTATGATGGATTCATAAGCTTGATGTTCAGTATAGCATCTGGTGCAACATTAGTGCCCAATAAACACTATCTACTGTGCTGTTAACCCATTGTTGTTTACAGTAAGGGAACTTTCAGAGTAAACTATGAAGGGAAAGAACTGAGATTGTTTTGATCAATTGCACAAGCATATTTATTACACAAGCCATAGGATAATACACGCCAAACAGAAGACAGAGCAGTATTTCCATGTTTGAGTGGATGTCAATGGATGAGGTTAATCAGAAAGATTGCCTGATGAGCAGGACATGTGCAGGAGGATCCTACTGGGAGACTAGCTACAAGTACAGAAGGAGAGAGAATCGGCGCCCCAGTTTCCAGTGACTTTCACTGGAAATGGTAAGCTTTAAGAGGCCAGCGCTACACAGGTGAGAACAAGATGAATTTATCATCAAGCCGTAGGCTCATGAGATGGGAGGAAGTCCATTCACCTCACCTGATGGAAATATTCTGAATTTGTCTTTAAAGTTTAACAGACACTCAACTACGTGGCACTCAAATATTTCATCTGGCCCAGCATGCTCATGTCATATGAAGTAGTAACCCAAGTCAAAGTGAAAGTTTCTGTCCAAAGACAATAAATCAACTTGGCTACAAACACCTGAAATCTTCTATATTTTCTCTTAGAAAAAAACTCTCCTGAATATTGTTAAATAGAAAAGCAATTTTCCTAGTGCCATGAAAATTAAATTTAAAATCATTAATTTGCATGACTGGAATCAGATATGAATGAATGTACCATTTCCTTCTGCTCAAAGGATATAATCACCAAAGAAATTACCTTGGCTTATTTTATTTTAAATCTGTTTCCTTCAAGGCTGTAGATACCTAAAATTATCTGAGAAAACATTTCTTGAGTGCTAGCCACTGTGACCTACTATGTGTCTCTATTCATCATCTATTTGGAAGATTTTCTAGTTGAGTTGAGTATGTTAAGCTAGGTTGGTTTTGTTTTTTGTTTTTTTTTTCGTTTATTTGTTGAGATTTTGGTGGGATATTCTTAGTGAATCCATTTTAATATTTAAAGGGAAACATACTTTTTTAAAACTAAAACTAACACGGTTTCTGTCAAGTTGTCCTACTTTGTGTATAGACTGAGCCTAAGGAAACTCATTCTCTATCTACCATGAAATGTATCCATGTCTACTAGGGAGAGAAGGGTCATCACCATCAAGAAGGTTTAAGATGGAGACCTGCCTATGTGCAATGGAATGTGGTTTCCAAGAAGTAGTCAACACCCAGGGTCTCATACAAACTGTAGTGCATATAGGGAGCTTATTCATAGTGGCTTCTGAAGATGATAATTCAATGTTATTGCCATGCACAAACAATGGGATGACGAGGAATATGGAATATCCAGTGGCCATCACATCTCTTGTTGTCCTTGATCCACAAAAAAATTAGAGTAGCCAATCATATTAAAGAAAAAAAATACTATCATTGTGCTTCTGAATCTACTGTATGTGTATATAAACATATACACTAAATGCTTTGTGGTATGTTTCTCAAGGATTGCCTTCCAGGCACACTTGAAGACACTTAAAACAAGCTGTGTGTGCAGCTTCAGAGGCCATGTTTTCCTTTAATTTCTGAATACTAAAAGCATTTACTATCACAATTTAGTTATGCACAAATTATGCATTGCTTGCTATTTATTAGTCTACTTTCCACAAAGGTCTCCATTTCATCCTAGGAATACCCACTTGGCATGTACCTACAAAAGCGGAGTAGAGAATTTATCAACATTTTCAGGTAAGAACACCCATGTCACCACTCAGAGAAATTTACATCTAGCTATGCCGCTGGTAGAGAAAACAGAGAACATACGCATGCATTCAACAGTCCACACAGAGCTCTCTAAGAGGATGCTTGGTTCTCGACTCTAAAAGCTGGCAGCTAACCTACAGGGAGTGTGTGGTACCTCTAAGCCTCTTTCTGGTATGCCTCTTACAACCATAAACCCTACAACTCAGACAGTTACGAAGCTCCTACCGTAACCTTTCCTTGTTCTATCTTGTAAATTTTTAATAGTTCTCTTTAAGACAGTGACTCTCAGTTTGTATTTGAAAAGATTAGTGTGTCTCCTGAGTGTCAGTGTGTGTGTTCTCCACTGTCTATTAGAATAAACACATGGATATCTCATAGTTACCTACCATCCTATATTACCCAACTCTCTACTCTCTCCTTTCCCCAAACTTTCTGCACTTCTTTAATTTGTCATTTTAATAAATGACAGTGCCAGTGGCTCAGCCTATCTGGACCAAGCCAGTGCTCTCACTGTGTCCACACCACCCATGGACTTTAAAAGTGTTCTCAACTCTGCTCCTCCTCTGCAAACTATGGCTTCTGAGATTCTCTCCAAACTCCAAAGCCCAACAGCTCCAACTGCAGACCATTCCAAGTTGTAGTTCTCAAACGACATTTCTGGGTTAAAGAAAGGTGTTCTAACCAAGGACACATGGACCACAAGGTACTTTGGGGTGGCTTTGCAATTATATGTCCCTTTTGGAACCCCATGGGAGATTCTGTACATGACCACACTGGTATTTTGTGCCAGTCTCCCAAACTTGAAGATTTCAAAAAACCAAGGCCATGTCCCTCCAAGTTAGGCTCACCTAGTGTCCACTAGTGTCCACAGGTCATAACTGACATTCCACAGCCATCCTTACCTATTACCCTTACAAAGACTGGCTTTTAGGCAGCCAGGCATCTCCATCTCCTGATGCTCTTTGATCTGAGAAGAAATATTTTCAGAGGCCTCTGCCGGATTATCCATTTATTTGTTTTTATAAGAACCTTGATCTGAGAGTGGCCCTGCCAGCCACTTTCTCTTTGTCTTGCTCACTCCTCTGGGGTAGCAAAGTAGGTTGTGCTTGAAGCAAAAACTTACCTGGCTTGTGAGCATTAGCCATGGAATTTGAGAGGGACAAGTCAGGCTGACCCACTAGCACACTGCAATGAACACAACTCTCCAGGGATCAGCTAAGAGATTCGGCTATAACCACGTCCTACTAGCAACTCACAGAGAAGGTCGCTAGCACCCCAGAGACCTCCAGGACCTCTTCTGTAAACCTGAAGACAAAAGATTCTCTTACCTTCCACTGGACAAACACCTGCTGTCTATTTTACTTGTACTTGCCACTGATATTTCCTGAGTTGCCAATCTGCTATCTACTAGAAATACCCACAGGACGTGCCTACACTAAGAATGTCTGGTATCTGATTTAGTTCAGGGCCCATGGAATTACAAATAAGGTTTATGTCTCCAAATTAATCGCTATGAGGAAAGCGAGGTTGGTTTGTTCACACATGAAAGCACAAGATGGTGGGCACAGGGAGTGACCCAGTCATAGTTGTCTGGGGGCGGTGTGTGAAGCTATCACTGTGGGGAGGGAGTAGGGAGATGAGTAAAAGGAAAAGTGCTTGAGAGGTCTTAGTAGTTGCTTAGATTTGCATCTGATCAACCTGCCATGGAAACTGCATGAAAAATACTTCCTGCTTTTATCTTTCCTTTAAAAAGACAGCTATAATTCACATAAAGTAAAATGGAAACATCTACTTTCAGTTTCTGGTGCTAAGAATTAAGCCCTGGGCCTCGGGCTTGTTCCACCACTGAAATACATCCAGCCTGTTTGATAGTTTGTTTCATTTTTCCTGTTATTGTTTCTGTTTAGTTATCTTTGCGTTAGTTTGCCAAGTACCAGATTTCCTCATGGCCTCCTCATACACACTGACCTTCAGATGACTCCACACACCTATCTCTCTGCCTTCCAGTCCAGGGTTAGCCTTCTGCCCCTGGGGTTTCCTTGTGTTCTTCCATGTCTCATGTGTGTTATTGTCTTTCCAGGCCCCTTCCTAGTTCCCTGGCCTCCCCTTCATGTACTCCCACATTCACATAGACACATGTATTTATCAGTTAGTGGGTAAGATGCTCATGGAGTGAGAATGGGCAGGATTCTGGTGTCTGAGCTGGGTTCCCTGGCTTACTATGTTTTCCAGTTTCATCTGCTTTCTTAAAGATTTCAGTTTTCTTCATGGCTGAATAAGATTTTATGAAGTATCAGCACCAATTTTTCATTACCCATTTATGCATTAGTAGACATCTAGGGTGGTTCATTTCCTAGCTGTTGTGGCTACTATAGCAATGAATATACCATGCAAGTATCTCTGTAATGCTATATACAGTCCTTTGGGTTTATACCTAGGAATGGTATAGTTAGGTCATATGGTCACTTTATTTTCACTTTTGAGAAGCCTCCACTCTGAGTTCCATAGTAGCTCTAACAGTAAATAAGTATTTTTCTTTCCCTACATCCTCAGTAACAAGTAGTTCTTTGCTTTCCTTCCTTTCCTTGACCTTTTTTCTTTTTTCAATTATTGTTACATATAAGGGTGTGTGTGTGTGTGTGTGTGTGTGTGTAAAATCTATACATACAACTTTCTAAGCCAATTTAGTGTTTTTGTTGTATTGTTGTTGTCTTTGTTGTCCCAAGACAGGGTTTCTCTGTATAGCCCTGGCTGTTCTGGAACTCACTTTAGACCAGGCTGGCCTTGAACTCAGAGATCCACCTACCTCTGCCTCCTGAGTGCTGGGATTAAAGGTATGTACCACCATTTCCTGGTGTCATTTAGTGTTGTTCATATGTTTATGGGTCTTGTTTTTGTTTTGGGTGGCCATCTTAGGTGTCCTCCTCTTCCTCAATGTTACCTCATTTTAGGTGTTCCCTTTAGGTTGAATTGTAGATGTATCACTTGGGGTTGGGCGCTTGACAATGAGTTGTTTGTTGCATTTTGACCATTTGTGGTTTTCTGTAACAGTCACTATCTGTTGTAAAAAAAAAAAGAATTAATTTGATGATGATGGGTGAGAACTACTCTTATCTTTGGATATAAGTACTTAGAATGTCTACACATCTGGTTTTGTGCCTACCATTCTGTTTTCATTGCTGTAGCTCTGAAATAAATCTTGAATCTGAATAGGAATTCTTCCTTCCAGCAATTGTCCTTTTGCTCTGGTTTGCTTTGAATATCTGGGGTCTTCAGTGGTTCCATATGAATTTTAAGTCCCCCCCCCCACCGGAAGGAGAGATTATTATTGGAATTCCATTAAATCTTGTCTTAGCTAAGGTTTCTATTATTGTGACGAAACACCATGACCAAATACAATTTGGGGAGGAAAGGGTTTATTTCTCTTACGAATGCATATCACAGTCCATCACTGAAGACACTCAGGGCAGGAGTCTGGAAGCAGGAACTGATGTGAGGCCACGGAGGAGTGCTGCTGATTGGCTTGCTCCTCATGGTTTTCTCAGCCTGCTTTCTTAAGGAATCCAAGATCACCAGCCCAGGGGTGGCCCCACCCACAATAGTCTAGGCCCTCCCATATCAATCACCAATTAAGAAAATGTCATACAAGCTTGCCTACAGCCAGATCTTATGGAGGCATTTTCTCATTTGATGTTCCTTTCTCTCAATGACCCTAGCTTGTGTGAATTTAACATAACACTAACCAGTACAACCTGTAAATTACTTTTGGTAGAATGGTCATTTTCACAATAATTCTACCAACCCATGAGCATGGGATGTCTTTGCATTTTTAGTGAATTCCTCAAGCTCCTTCTTCAGAGATTTAAAGTTTTCACTGAAGAGGTCTTTCACCTCCTTGGCTATGTTTATTCCAAGATATTTTATTGTCTTTGAGGTTTTGGGAATGCAGGTGTGTCAGTGATCAATTATCTCTTCCTTAGTGTGCTTGCTGCTGCCTTACTGATACACATTCTGACTGGGATTAGATGGAATCTCAAAGCAGGTTGAATTTACATTTATGATGGCTAAACATTGAATACTTTAATAATATTTACTGGCCATTTGTATTTCCTCTATGAGAATTGTCTGTTTAGCCCATTAATTAATTGATCTGCAGTTTGCTTTTACTTACTCTCTCTCTCTCTCTCTCTCTCTCTCTCTCTCTCTCTCTCTCTCTCTCTTTCTCTCTCTCTCGCTCTCTCTCTCTCTCTCTCTCTCTCTCTCTCTCTCTCTCTCTCGTCTTGTGTTTTTGCAATCCTTTATATATCCTATATATTAATTCTTTATCTGAAGTTCAGCTGATAGAAAATTTTCCCTCATTCTGTATAGCCTTTTTTGAGATAAAGTGGAGAGAGGGAGACCATCATGTTCTTACGGGCAACTGAGAACAATGGCAATAGCTGTATTGTTTTGTGGCCTCAAATTTTATGCTTTTCTTTGAGGGGGAGACGGATATAGAAAGAGAGAGAGACAGAGACAGGCAGACAGGGTGAGTGTTTAGGAAGCTCGTAAAATAATAGATTTCCATATGGCTTTTTTCCAAGCCCTCCTCTGCCCACTCCTTTCCCACTTTAAACCTTCTTGTATTGCGTTGTGTTGTTGTATTGTATCTTTCCACAATTATTTCTTAAATCAATGGAGTATATAATTTGTTTACTTTTGTTGTTGCCTACATATCTGATGTTCAGATCTTTGATCCATTTCAGGTTAGTTTTGTTTGTGGAATAAGGTAAAAGCACACTCTATCCTTTGGCATGGTGACAGCCAATTTTCCCTAAAGCATGTTTTAGAGTACTGGATGTTCCCCCAATGAAGTACATCAACTTCTGCATGAAGTTATTTTCTAAGCTTTCTATTATGTCAGCTTGAACTGAGTGACTGCTCCCACGATGGTACCATACCATTTTAATGACTGTAACTTTGTGGTAAGTTTCTGAATCAGGAAGTATGAGTGATCCAACTTCATTCTCTTTCCAGTGTGTTTTTGTACTTGAAAACCTGTGCAGTTCCACACAGGTCATTTTAACGATGTTAAGTCTTCCTACTGGTGAAAATATTTGTTTAGGTTTTGTCTCATTTCCTCCAGCAATATTTGGACTTGTTATGTCCAAAGCTTTCATCTTTAGGAAGAATGACTCTAAGGACTTAATTCTTTTAGACATAAATGGAATTGATTTCATAAACATCTATCCTAGGATGTCAGTAGAAACATATAGGATGGAACTGTTTGGGTTTATGTACAACATTACCAAACTTACTAGTTTTAGCAGCCTTCTGGTAAATTGCTTGGGACTTTCTATATATAAAATCATATAATTTGTGACTAGAGATAGTTTAATCTCACCATTTGCCCTTTGAAAAAACATACTGTTAGTATTTTACAGTTTTAAGTTGAGATCAAGACATTAAATGGACACTGGACGTATAACTCAGTTGGTAAAGTTTTTGTTATGCAACTGTGAGAGTCTGAGTTCAACTCTGACACGCAAATAAAAAGTCAGGTATTATTGTAACACCAGTGCTGAGTGAGCAGACACAGAAGGCTCCTTGGAGCTCACTGGATAGCCAGTCTAACCTATTTGGCCACCCCAAGGTCTCAGTGAAAGACCCTGCCCCCAAAAACAAGGTGAATAGTTCCAAAGAAACTACACCAAAGATTGACCTGTGGTTTCCATGGACATGCAAAAAAATGTGTACATTATTCCTACCCATGAACATGTGTGTGCATTGCATGCACACACACACACACACACACACACACACACACACACACACACACACACCTTTATGTGCACAATGGGAGATAAAAGACCCTAAAGTGCAATGCACTGAGAGGTAGTACTGATATGGTCTGCAGGTAATTGAATTCATGTGATTTTCTTTCTTTTATTTTTGGAATGAAAATGTATGTCTTTTAGAGAAAAAGTAAATGTTTACAAAAAAGGAGAGCAGGAAAAGAAGGATAGTCTGGAGACTGGGAGACAACGAGCTGATAGCAATGCAAGCATTGAGGGATTTGTGTTGGCTGTGACTGTGTTTCCATTTATTCTCACCCCCCATCAGCTATGCAGGTTTGTGGGAAATCCTGGGCTCCAAACTTGGCTTGGCCTATTATACTGATTACATGAGGCTAGCCCAGCAGGTGACCACCATCTGGACTCCTTCATGAGTCTTTACTGGACATGGCTCTGGAAATTTAGAAGCATGTTTGACAGTGTCTTCTGTAGTATTTACTCTCAGTCCTTTGTTCTCTGTTTGTAGCAATGACTGCATTTGAAATGATCAATTATACGCGTGTCACAGAATTCATCTTCCTGGGATTTTCCAACCACTCCAGCCTGTGGAGCATCTTCTTTCTGGTCTTCCTGGCCATTTACCTGACAACTCTCCTGGGGAACACACTCATGATGGTGGCCACCAGGGTCAGCCCTGCTCTCCACACTCCAATGTACTATTTCCTCAGCAGCTTGAGTTTCCTGGACATCTGCTACACGTCCACCACCATTCCAGTCACACTAGTGAACTTCTTCAGGGAGAAGAAGACCATCTCCTACGAGGGATGCCTCTCCCAGATCTTCTTTTTTGTGACATGTGCTGGCACAGAAGGTGTTCTTTTGGCTGCCATGGCTTATGACCGCTATGTGGCCATTTGCCACCCTCTTCGGTATCCAGTTCTCATGAGCACAAGGGTCTGTGTCTGCTTGGTGATTGGGTCCTGGCTCTGTGGCTTGGTGAATTCTGTGACTCACACAGCACTGACAGCCACACTCACTCTGTGTGGCCCCAACCAGATCAGCCACTTTCTCTGTGACATCCCATTGCTCCTGAAGCTCTCCTGCTCAGACACCTCTGTCAACGAATCTGTCCTCCATGTGGCCAGTGCCACCATTGGCCTGAGCCCCTGCCTGTTCACTGCAGGCTCCTATATATTCATTATCTCTGCCATCCTGAGGATCCCCTCTGCCCAGGGCAGGAGAAAAGCCTTCTCGACCTGTGCCTCACACCTCACTGTGGTGGTAGTTTTCTTTGGAACAGCCAACTTCAACTATGACAGACCCAGGGAAGGCTACTCCCTGGACACAGACATATTGGTGTCTGTGCTCTTCTGTGTTGTGACCCCCATGTTGAACCCCATCATCTACAGCCTGAAAAACAAGGAGGTTAAGGGTGCCCTTAGGAAGCTTATTATAAAACATGGATTCTCTAGTGTGATCAATGACTAGATTGTTTGTCTTTTCTTTCTTTCTCTCTCTCTCTCTTTCTTTCTTTCTTTCTTTCCTTCTTTTTTCCTTTTTGTCTGGCACATTAAAACATTTTTCCAGTTCTTTGGGAATTTTGTACAGTGGGTGTCAGTCTTATTCAACCCCTCTCCCAACTCCTCACACATCCACCCTTTGTCCTATTTACTCAATTTTGTGTTCTGGTTTTTTTATTTGTTTTTAATCATCAACCAAGTTGAATTTGTGCTGCTCATATGTTTGTGACTGTGTGGCCCTTCCTTGGTGTATTGTTGTTGTTTTACCAAGGACAACAGTCTTAAAGAAACCTGGCTTTCCTTTTCCTGGAAAATTATCAGTTGTCAATATCTCCTTGGTTGGGATAGGACTTTATGACTATCCTCTTTCTTCTTGCTGGAATTTAGGCTGGATTGAGTTTGCACTGATCTTGTGCATGCTGTCACAACCACTGTGAGTTCACATATGTACCTTCCCAGCTGTGTCTGGAAGACAGTTTTCTTGTAGTCCGCCACCACCTCTGACTCTTATGCTTTGCCTACTTTCTCTTCTGCAATGATCCCCGAGCTTTGTGAGGAGGAGATGTAATACAGATGTCCCATTTGTGTTCAGCATTCCAAGGTCTTTAATTCTCTGTACCCTGGGTCTCTATATTAATTATCATCTACTGAAAATAAAAGTTTTTCTGATAAGAGTTGAGAGATGGATTAATCTGTGGCTATAATGGTAAGTCATTAGGAATGGGTTCAATACTATAATCCATGCAGCAGACTAATTGTAGTAGGCTCTCCTCTAGAATCTATGAGCTACCTAACCACAAGCCCTTGGCTCAGGAGTGATGCTGTGAATGGGTTTTAGCTTGTGTAGCAGGACTTAAATCCACTCAGAAAGAGATTGGTTATTCCTGGAACATTTGTGCCACTATTGCACCAATTGGTATGTCTTTCAGGCCAGTTGTATTTACAGCTTTCAGGGATCACAGCTAGATAATATTGATGATTACTTTTCATCCCCAATAGTGTACACAGTATCTTCTAGCATTATTAAAGTCATCCTTGGTATCTCTGTATTATGACTCAAGTATGTGGTGTCTTCTAGGGAGGTCTGAAGGGTAATCAACAGTATTGGCAATCTTCTGTAATTTTGGAGATCTATGGGACATCACTGGACAACAGTTGCCAAGAGGTAACACAATCCTGGCACTGGGTTTTTTACTTGTTAGCCTTCTGTCGGCATGTTTTAATTATACAAATTAGTGTGCTTTCATCATGACTTTTTATGCATGCATGTAACATACATTGTTTATATATACTCCCTTTATGATATTGTTTCTTTTTTTATTTTTCCTTGAGTCAGAGTTTAATGTACCTCCAACTCACTACGTAGTCAAGAATGATCTTGGACTTCTGATTGTCTTACCTCCACTTCTAGAGTGCTGATGTGACAGGCATATATCATCATGTCCAGTTTATGCAGATATGGGATTGAGCCCAGGCCTTTGTGCATGGTAGGCAGTTACTCTACCAGCTAAGCTAAATCCCTAGCCCACTATAACCCTTTTCATCTCCCTTCTCCCTCTTTTTTCTGTCTCCAATTATAAAAGAAAAAATGTGAATGTTGTTTTTATAAGTCTGACTTATTTCTCTTTTGTTATTTCTCTAATTGTCTCATGTTCAATTAATTTGTCTGAAAACAATAGAATTTCATTCTTCTTTATTGCTGACTATGCCATGCTTTCTTTATCCATTTATCTGTTGGGCACCTAGGCTAATTCCACAACTTGGCTCTTTGAGTAGTGCTGTAATAAACATAATAAACATTAGTATAAGTAAACCAACTCTAATTGTGGAAATGTAGTCAGAAATTATACAACTGGATGGTGTGGAAGTTCTATTTTTAAGTCTTTGAGGAATCTTCATCCTGATTTCCATAGTTGGTGCATTGATTAATGTTCTCAGCAATGTTATATGTTATATAGGTTATATGCCCTCATTCCTGCCAGTATTTTATCTTATTCTTTATTTATTTTCTTGATTCTATACCATCCTGGCTGGATATGATGAAATATTATTATTGTTTTCATTTGTAGTTCTCTGATGGCTAAATATATAAAAATGTTTGATTGGGCAATTGTGCTTCTTCATTTGAAAATATCTGTTCAGTTCATTTGCTTGTTTATTGATTTGGTTGTTTGATTTTCAAGGGTGGGGTTTTTTAGTCCCTTATGTATTATGGATACTAATTCTTTGTCAGATAAATAACTTATAAAGAGATTCTCTAATCACCTCTTTTACCTGCAGAAGCTTTTTAATTAGTTATAATTGCATATGTCAAGTCTTGCTTTTTTTTCTCTGAACTATTATAGTTCTATTCAAGTTGATCCCTGCAACTTTATCTCTTTTTTTTTTTTTTTTTGCAGATTAAAGTGTTTATAAAACTGAGCACTTGAGTACAAGCTGAGTACAAGCATTCTTTTTTTTTCCTTTTTTTTTTTTTACTGGATATTTTATTTATTTACAATACAGATGTCATCCCCTTCCCCATTTCCCCTCCCTAGAACCCCCTATCCTATACCCCCTCTTCCTGTATGCTTTCATACGATTTTGATTGCATGCATGTATTAAGGTCAGTTCTAGGTTGAGGGTCTAGCAATACAATAGATGCAAACAGTCAAGGAGCAAGCAACACAATAAGCACAAATAGTCAAAGAAAAAGCAAGGCAATAAACCCAGTTACGTGAACACTCCCGAGATCACTGTTTCTAAAGGCTTATCAGGAGATCAAAGTATCTGAGCCTACTTCCCCATTCTAGCCCAAGGTCATTTTCATGTCTGAAGCCTACCTACTTCTTTGTTCTAGCCTAAAATTTAGATTTCTGACTGAAATTACTTCTTTGTTCTAGCTTAATATTTAGATTCCTGCCTGATATTACTTCTTTGTTGTAGCCTAAGATTTAGATTCCTACCTGAAATTACTTCTTTGTTCTAGTCTAATGTCAGATTCCTGCTTGAAGCCTACTTCCTTGTCCTTGGCCCATGTCAGCTTCTTGCCAAGCAGCCCCAAAGGCTCTTCTCTCCCGATTTTTATTTCATTAACAAGACTGAGCCTGTCTTAGGTCATTCTGACAAGAATGCCTTCCTTATCCATCATGGAATATGCATTATCAAAGGCAATGCACTTCTGTCTTAAGTTGGTAAGGCTCTGTGCAGAATCTTACCCATCCTTGGCTTGCCAGCCTGTTAATTTAATAACTCTGTCTGGGGGTCCATTTTCAGGTTTAAGCCATGTACTTTGGCTGCCAACATGCTGCTCAACTACAATTGCCAGACCCATTATCTGTTTTTTTTTTAATTGGATATTTTATTTATTTACCTTTCAATGTTATGTCCTCTCCCATTCCCCCCCAAAACCCCTTATCCCATCCCCCCTCTTTCTATTTCTATGAGGGTGTGCTCCCACCATTCTCCCATTCATGCCTCCTTGCTATTGAATTCCCCAACACTATGGAATCCAAACTTTAAGGCATCAAGGCCCTCCACTTCCACTCATGCCTGACAAGGCCACTCTCAACTACCTATATAGGTGGAGCCATGAGTCCCTCCCTTTGTGTTCTCAGGCTGGAGGTTTTAGAATGGCTACTCCAGCTTGTTTCTTAGGACTAATTGCTTGAAAAATTGTTTTCCAGCCTTTTACTCTAAGGTAGTGTCTGTCTTTGTCACTGAGGTGGGTTTCCTGTATGCAGAAGAATGTTAGGTCCTGTTTGCATATCCAGTCCATTAGCCTATGTCTTTTTATTGGGGAATTGAGTCCATTGATGTTAAGAGATATTAAGGAGAGGAGATTGTTGTTTCCTGTTATTTTTGTTATTAGTGGTGGCATTGTTTGTGTGGCTATCTTCTTTTGGATTTGTTGGAAGAGGATTACTTTCTTGCTCTTTGTAGGGTATAATTTCCCTCCTTGTATTGGAGCTTTCCTGCTATTATCCTTTGTAGTGCTGGGTTTGTAAAAAGATACTGTGTCAATTTGGTTTTGTCATGGAATATCTTGGTTTCTTCATCTATGGTAATTGAGAGTTTTGCTGGGTATAGTAGCCTGGGCTGGCATTTGTGTTCTCTTAGGGTCTGTATGACATCTGTCCAGGATCTTCTCACTTTTATAGTATCTGGTGAAAAGTCTGGTGTAATTCTGATAGGTCTGCCTTTATATGTTACTTGGCCTTTTTCCCTTACTGCATTTAAAATTCTTTCTTTGTTTTGTGCATTTGGTGTTTTGATTATTATGTGACGGGAGGTATTTCTTTTCTGGTCTAGTCTATTTGGCATTCTGTAAGCTTCTTGTATGTTTATGGGCATCTCGTTCTTTAGGTTAGGGAAGTTTTCTTCTATAATTTTGTTGAAGATATTTATTAGCCCTTTAAGTTGGGAATCTTCACTCTCTTCTATACCTATTATCTTTAGGTTTGGTCTTTTCATTGTGTCCTGGATTTCCTGGATGTTTTGGGTTAAGAACTTTTTGCACTTTGCATTTTCTTTGACAGTTGTGTCAATATTTTCCATGGTATCTTCTGCACTTGAGATTCTTTCTTCTGTCTCTTGTATTCTGTTGGTGATGCTTGTGTCTATGACTCCTGATTTCTTTCCTAGGTTTTCTATTTCCAGGGTAGTCTCCCTTTGTGATTTCTTGATTGTTTCTACTTCCATTTTTATGTCCTGGATGGTTTTGTTCAATTCTTTTACCTGTTTGGTTGTGTTCTCTTGTAATTCTTTAAGGAATTTTTGTGTTTCCTCTTTAAGAGCTCCTACCTGTTTACCTGTGTTCTCCTCAAATTATTTGCAAGTTTTATTTATGTCCTTCTTAAAGTCCTCTATCATCAACATTAGAAGTGATTTTAAATCTAAATCTTGGTTTGCTAGTGATATGGGGAATTCAGGACTTTCTAGTGTGTGACAACGAGGTTCTGATGATGCCAAGTACCCTGGGCTGCTGATGCTTATGTTCTTGTGCTTGCCTTTCACCATCTGGATCTCCTTAGTGCTACCTGCCCTGTCTCTGACTGGAGCCTGTCTTTCCTATTATCTTGGTTGTATCAGAACTATGTGGGTGGGTGTTACTACTGGGGTTAGAGCTGAGGCCCAAGATCTGCTCAGTGCTTGGGCACAAACTGAAAGGAACCAGTGCTCTGGGCCAGGAGTGAATTCCTGGGTCCCTGTTTGGGGGGTGAGGGTTGTTGCTGTCTCCTTACCTAAGATACTACCTGGGTTAGTGCTCCTGCAAGCCCTGCTTCCTCTGGGTTTGGTGAAATTGGGTGCAGAGCTGCCACCCTGGATCTGCTCAGTGCTCAGGCCACAAGCATTCTTCCCATCTTTATCTTTAGGTTTCCTTTTTCTATCTTTTCCTTGAACAAGTTCAAACTTTTAGGTTTATTTTGAGGTATTTGATTTATTTTGAGCTTTTTTTTTTTTCACAATGAGTGGAAGATAGAGATCTACTCTCAGACCTCAATATGTGAGTACCCAACAGTGTCTTTATGACACCTTTGTAGAAAATCAAATAGCCAAAGCTGTGTGGGCTTATTTCTGGTGGTCTAGTCTATTATGTGAGGCTGTTTGGGGCAGTACCAGCTTGTTTTTTTACTATAGCCATATAGTGGTTTGAATGAGGATGGCCCCTATAGGCTCAGAGATTAGAAGCTTAGTCACCAGCTAGTGACATTACTTAAAAGGATTAGTGGTGTGGCCTTGTTGGTGGAAGTGTGTCACTGGAGGTGTGACTTGAGGTTTCAAAAGCCCAAACCAGGCTTAGTGGCTCTCTCTTGCTGCTAATCTGGATATAGAACTCTTAGCTACCTCCCCAGCATCATGTCTGCCTGCATGCTGCTCTGCTTTCCACCATGATGATAATTGACTGAACCTCTGAAACTGTAAGCAAGCCCCAATTAAATGCTTTCTTTTGTAACAGTTGCTATGGCCATAATATCTTTTCATAGCAATAGAACACTGACTAAGACAGAAGTTAGTACCAGGGACTGGGGTATGAAAGACATGACCATACTTTTGTTTGAAGGGATGTGGAAAACATTGGGACTTTGGACTGGAAAAATAGTTGGGTGCTCTAAGTGGAACTTAATGGATCATCCTAGTAGGAGCATGGAAAACAGGGGTGTTGAGGATGACATAGAATATTGGGGTCTGGCTCAAGAGGTTTCAGAGAAGAATATTAGTAAATGACCTAGAAAAAAAATTGTGATATATTAGTGAAGAGTGTGTCTTCTCTTTGCCCTTGTCCAAAAAATTCTACTTGAGGCTCAATAGAAGAGTTTTAGATTAATGGTGTTGGCAGAGGAGATTTCAAGACAGCCTAGTATTATTGATTGTGTCATGTGGTTATTATTGTGCCATTCTCATGCAGATCTATAATTTTAAAAAGAGCAAATTGAGCAAGAAAAAATTAAAAATGTATGGTTTGAGGAGAAAGGGAACACCAGGAAGACTAATGGAGCCAAATCTAGTGCTCAAGGAGATAAAAGTCTTAAAGAAAAGCCTGGGGCTAAGTGGAATAAAGGGAGTGGTGACCTCAGGGCAGCTGAGCTTCCAATTTGTGAAAAAGTATTAAAGAAGATCTTAAGCAGGAAGGAGACCATTGAAATCAGAAAACTAATGCAGATGTGATTGAACTAGGAGGTTGATTCCAGCCCCAGCAAGCAGAACTTGGCAGCTTCAGAGTGATTCTGGCTTTAGAGACAAGGATACAGAAAAGGAGTTGTGGAAATTTCCTTTGTGGCTAAGAAAAGCCACTGAAGCCAGATGTGTCAGGGATGTCTCTGCATGGAGTCCCAGAGAGGCTATTTCATGAAGCTATGAAGAAGCCTGAAATTATGGGCAATACCAAGGGTTGGAGATGCTAGAGACATGGGATACCAGCCAACAGGGTGTGGAAACAGCCCAAGAGAGAAAAGTGTGTTGCAGTCAGTAAAGCTGGAAGGAATTCAAGATTGGAAGAACACTTTGACATCAGATGTGAAGATGAAGGTTTTAAAATTTGCCCTGTTGGTTTCTGGTCTTACTTTGGTCTAGCATTTCCTCACTATGCTCCATTTCCTCCCCTTTGCAATGATGTATATTATGTACCATCGTATGTTGGAAGTAAGTGGTCTGATTTGATTTTACAGGGGTTAAAGTTAACAGATTGCCGTGAGTCTCAGAAGAATCTGTGAACTTTGAACTTTTAAGTTCTGTTGGGACTGTGATAGATATAGGAACTTTTGAAGTTGGACTAAATGTATAATGATTTGGCTGCAAGCCTATGGGTGCCAGGGAATGAAATGTGGTGGTTTGAATGAGAATGGCTCCCATAAGTTTAGAAATTTGAAGCTTAGTCACCAGGGAGTGGCATTACTTGAAAAGATTAGGAGGTATTGCCTTGTTGGAGTGTGTCACTGGAGGTGGCTTTGAGGTTTTCAAAACCACAAGCCAGGGCCAGTGGCTCTTTCTTCCTGCTGATCTGGATGTAGAACTCTTAGCTACCTCTCCTAAACCATGTCTGCCTGCATGTTAGCATGCTTCTTCTCATGATGATAATGGACTAAACCTCCCAGATTATAAGCCAGTCCCAATTAAATGCTTTCTTTTATAAGCATCACTGTGGCCTTGGTGTCTCTTCACAGCACAAGAACACTGACTAAGATGATAGCATTGTAGTATAACTTGAATTTATATATTATGACATCTCCACCATTGTCCTGGCCAGCAGGACATTAAATAGGGGTCCGGGGAGATCACCTGAAAGAGAGTGGGGCTAGCAGGCAAAGACACAAAGAATGGCGACCTGTCTATAGGCTGATCAGATCACAATTTTTACTTTTTCAACACAGGGGTTATATACACAAAAAGGCAGGATGTGGGGAAGGGGATGACGCAGGAGCATAGGTGTTCAGGGGGAGTACAGATATCTTCCAGAACAATGTGTCAGCTGGGTGAAGGCTCAGGGGACAGGCCACTATGACTCCACCTATGATTCACTTGTCCTAATCTAAGTCAGTACTATCTACCAAAGGTCGCCTATCTACAAGGTCTATGACTAGAGCCTGGCAACTATCTATCAAAGCTGTTTGTTTACAATAGCTTCTAGCCATCTGTTCTAGTGTTTTTCCACAGAGACCAAGACTTTGTGCTAGCAGGCATGCATGTTAGGCCTGCTGCTGTCTTCAGGCCTATGGCTGATTCCAGGCCTTTAGTGTATAGACAGAGATGTCCCTGACACACCATTGCTCTTTTGGCTCAGAATTGGTTTGGTTAATCAGGCTTCTGTGTATTTCCAAATGAATGTTATGATTATTTTTTTCTTTTTCAGTATTCAGTATATGTATATGTATACACAATGTAGTATCTTATTGTTTTTTTTCCCTTACCTGTTATCTCTTCTGTCTAGTTTTGGTTTGCTGTCTGGTTTGTAAGACACATATACTACCCCAACTTACTTTCAGATCCTGCTGGTTTGAAATATTACTTTCACTTTCAATCTGGGTGTCTTTGCCAATCAGTCCATGTAGGTTTCTTGCAAGAGCAAACAGTTTGGTCTCATTTTTTAATTGTAAATTTTTGGCTGATTTGAGGACTCTGTTCTTTGTTCCTACCATATCCCATTTAGAGACTGCATGCATGTTCTTATGTGTTTTTTCATTTATGTATTTGTTGGTTGGTTGCTTGGTTGCTTGGCTAGCTGGTTGCTTGGCTGGCTGGTTGGCTGGTTGCTTGGCTGGCTGGCTGGCTGGCTGGCTGGTTGGCTGGTTGGTTGCTTGGTTGCTTGGTTGCTTGGCTGGTTGCTTGGCTGGTTGCTTGGCTGGCTGGCTGGCTGGCTGGCTGGTTGGCTGGTTGGCTGGTTGATTGGTTGATTGGCTGGTTGGTTGGTTGGTTGGTTGGTTGGTTGGTTGGTTGGTTACTTGGCTGGTTGCTTAGCTGGCTGGTTGGGGGCATACACATGCTACAGTGCATGTGTAGAAGTCAGAGGACTATTTTCAGGAGTCTATTTTCTCTTTCTTCCACTTAGGTCTCAAGGGTGAAATCCATTTTTCTGGACACCAGGGACTTTTCCTCCCTCAATCATCTCTCCCAGCTTGACCTCTTACCTTGAAGTATGTTTTTTAGAAACAGTGCCAGAGTGTGTGTCTGTAGAACTCACCAAAGCTTTTCTTTTTTTCTTCTGGGAAAGTCTTCTCTGCTAGAAGTTTCTCGCCTCCCTACCATGTTGTTTACAGCCTGATGTTGGGGTACTTAGATTTTCTTCTAGACTTGCCTGCTTTCTGTCTCCTGTTTACTATTGTACTTCTGAGCCTTCCCACATCACTGGCATCTGCCTGTAGCCACCTGCCTTATGGTCTATCTCAGACTCCCAGAAGTACAAGACAATGATATATACTATACTACCCCAACTTACTTTCAGATCCTATTGATTTGAAATATTTCTTTCCATCATTTCACTTTCAATCTGGGTGTGTCTTTGGCAACCAGTTTATATAGGTTCTTTGCAAGAACAAGTAGCTGGGTCTTATTTTTATTTAAAATTTTTGGCTGATTTGAATGCTCCTAAGCTACTCTCTCTTCTCCAAATTCTAGAAAATGTTTCACACTCTGGAAATTTTCTTAATTTGAGATAATCAGAAACATTCAGCTGTAGTTCTAACAATGGCCATTTTATACAGTGTTTCCTGACAGCTGTCTTAGCCCATTGGGACAATAACACCTGTATTCAACAGTTCACAGTTGTATTATCATGTGTTTCTATGTTTTCCAATCCTTTTAGAATATTTGCATCACTTTCTCACCAAAACCCTGTATTATAATTCTCTTATTTCCCCAATTTTTATAGCCATTACTAGTATGTATAAAATATTATAGCAAATGTAATATTGATTTGTATTTCTATGATATCTCATGAAGTCTTTATTGTATATCATATGAAACTCATATGTCTACATTCTGGATATACTGATAGTCCTAATGTGGGTATTTCATATCAGTGGAATCATGTGTGCTTTATGGGTCCAACTTCTAATCACTTAGAATGAGGTTTTCATCCATATTAGTCTGGGGTTATATCTCTGGAAGATCAGGCTCAAATGGCCAATGACTCTAAAGTAGTCTTTTTGTTTTGTTCTTTATTTTATAAATTTTATTATTAAAAAAATCTTGCAAAAATGTGTGTATGTGTGTGTGTGTGTGTGTGTGTGTGTGTTGCAAGTATCTATAAACTGCCCAATATGATGCTGGAAACTTAAGTTAGGTCTTCTGGAGAACCAGTACACATTCTTTATGGCTAAGCCACCACACACATGAAAACCATGTTCCTAATGAGGTTAATGAGCTTTCGAGACTTAACTTTTGGCATGGCTTAATGTTCTTATTTTGATTTTTGTTCAGTAAAATACTTGCAAGGTTTAAAATCTTACAGGCATTTTCTCCATGTGTGCTTCAACCAGCTCCTTATTGGCTCTGCTTTTCTCTTCTTAAAACTCCACAGCAAGTAACACCATCAGCAGGTCACGAGAAACAGAGAGATCATATATCAGGGTGGATAACAGTACAGTGGGTAATGGCAGAGAAGAAAAGTGACATTGTGTCCAGGTGACCAATCCCAACTCTGAATGGTACAGCTCTGAATCAGCAGGAATAGTGCAGCCCTGTGGCTGCAGATGCCTGCCTAAGTAAGCACACGTTTGCATGGACATCCTACCCTCTCTCTATGTAAAAGGAAGCCAGCCTCATGGTTTTAGCAGCCCACCACCTCAGAGCAAAACTCTGGTAGTGAACTTCCTTTACTGATGTCCCCAAAGAGATAGGAAGCTGAGCTCCTCACTCCATACTGAGGAAAGATGACTGCCAAGACCTTAATGAATCCAGGAGAGAATTAATTGCTCTTCATTTCTCCAATTTCTATTTAGGCCATTGCCCTTGAGCTCTGCTTGCATAGCAAGGAGTCCCAGAACAGCTGCTTGGAGGCAGATTAGAAGGGACATTCCCCAAAGGTCGGCCCATGGGCCTTTATAAATGGCCATTCTGGGAAAGTGAATTGTGGAGAAAGCAAAGGGGAATTCCAGCTCTTGTGTTAGGTGATGTGTGTGCTCTGAGAAGCTTCCAGAATGAAGACTCTCCTTCATGCTTGGAGGTCAACTGTCAGCTTTTAGCAAAGAATATATTTTCAAGGCAAGTACTGGTTTGAAAAGTAGCAAGCACCAAACCAAAGACAGAAATCTAAGGCTTTGGTAAGAGTCGAGAGTAAGTGTGTTTATTTATTTACTGTCATTATTGAAAAATACTTCAGGTGTCTGGATATAGTTACCCCTTAAGAAAGCATTATATAGGCTATTATATGTATTTTCATTACAATTTTGATGGTAGTTATGTATATCCTTCTTATATGGATCAATTTCTGCAATGGTGCTTATAAAACCAGAGTGAGATTTACTTCAGAGATTATCTAGTACAAAACCTAAGGGATATTTGCATTCTTTAAGTGAAATAATGTAAGGGGGAAATTTGTTTGTGGTAAATAACGTGCAATGCTAAGTGTTTATCCTCTGCTTTTGAAAAGCAGACCAAAAAGAAATAATTTCTATGGCGAAAGCAGAGGGAAATATTTCCACAGGATCCTGTAGAGATATTTGTTTAAGCAAATATAGTTGGCTTTGTACAAATGGGATTAGAGATATATTTATTCACCAAATAAAGTTTTTTTAATGGAAGTTTTTTTTAATATATTTTGATCATGTTCTTCTGCCCCAAATTCTTCCCAGATCCTCCTTGCTCCCTAACTTCCTTTAGGGAGAACTTCCTTTCTCACCTAACTCTGTGTTCTTTTTCATATATATATATATATATATATATATATATATATATATATATATAACCAATTAAACAAAAACAAAGCAAAAAGCCCAAACAAAGCAAACTGAGACAAAAGGTCTACAGAAAGAGTGTTGGGTTCATTTTGTTCAGTGAGGGGTGTTCATCTTCTGCTGAAACACAGAGATGCTTAGGCCACGGGTGACAAAAGCAGCCACACATACAACCCCAAGCTCTTGAATGTTCGGTTTCATCCCACATTCTTCTCATTAGAAATGTCATCTATCTGGAGTTACTGTTACATTATTTTATCCTCAGTCATTTCTCCCTGAGATGATTGTTGTTTGGGAAAGCAAGAAGCAGAGTTGCTGCTTTCAATTGGGAACTGACTCAATGCCACCAGACACTCTCCACTGGGACTGTTGCTCTTGGGTGGGAGTAGACCCCTTATAGACCAAAGAAGCCAGACTGCCCCATTCATGTCCACACCAGCCGTTACCTCTTCAGGTCTGTATAATATTTGCCTGAGAAACTGCTGAGCAGAAATGTCCCCCAGCATTCTCAACTCCCTGTCAAAATAGTCTAATGGTCATCTAAGGCTGTCCTTAAAGAGCCTTTGGAGATCACTGTTTCATGGATGTGCTGCAAAAAAAATAGCTCTTAACCTCCATAGAATACAACAGCTTTGCTATAAGCACTTAAAATCATTTAGATTTTCTGTTGGATAAATTGATGTGCATGTGTGGTGTGGGTGCGGGCATGTGTTTTAAGTAGGTCAGTAATTTACTGGGATACATGAGAATTAGATTTGAAATTTTTAATCATTGCTTTGAGATATTGGAATCAACTATGAATAGATGTTCCCCTAATGTGCTGTAAGGGTTTCACGGTTGCTAATTTCTCATTTTGTTCATGCCCACTTTGTTTCCTTTGGGGAAATGAACCCCTTAAGGTTAGTCAACAGAAAATTTCATTTATTGTGGAAAAAAATCTCTTTGTAAGACCTCCAGGGTTATTTATTTTTCACAGTTTGTTTAGTTTTAGGTTTGAACATTATGCTTAACTTCTGCACCAACTTTCTATTGAAATTTAAATACTTTAAGCTCCTTAAGGCCCTGCGATTTGGGATGTTTAATGAAAGCTGTGTTGGCCTATTAATCATGAGCACTGAATTTCTAGAACCAAAAAATAAGAATTCTTGGGCTTTGAAAACAGTGAAAGTTTACAAATATACCATTATCCATAGCAAAATATTGTCATAAGTCATGATTGCTATGAAGTAATCCCTGTCTGTACCACGGGTTCTCTTTATTTACAGGGTCTTATATAAGCCAAGTCAAGTCAACATGTGTACAAGTCATAAACATGGCTCATGCAGAAGCTTATCACAGTATTCTTATTTAATGTGTTCCCTATTCTCACCCAGTTTAAAAAATCCTGAGTAAATTCAGGAACACAAGGCATAGCTTTTCAAATAGCATACTGAGTTTTGATTGCATGGTTATACTAAATTCAATTTTGGTTTTTAAAGAAAAATTTACATTTTTTAAAACTAGTATACCAAACTTTTGTTTTTTTTTTTTTCAAGAAGCCAGGCAGTTACATATACCGAATCCCCTTAAGAAAACTCATTCTCAGATTCACTTTTCTACAATATATACCCTGTGACTGTGAAAAGTATGGTCACTATCACACATAGATGCCTCATCATCAATGCTATTGATCAGGGAAATTCCAGGGACTGAGTGTGATCTTCTGAGTGTTCTGTGGGAGAGGTGATGTTTGTCGATGGTGATGGTCCAGTCTAGTTGCCCTATGGCAACAGAACCACCGTCAGGGATAAGGAAGAAGGCTGGATGTCATCAACTTCACTTCATGCCCGGCCCAGGAGAAGTTAGATTAGCTAATCAAATCAAAGGGAAAAAAACTACACAGAGATACAGATCAATAGTGCCCCATGAAGCTAGTCCTCAGGAATGGACTGGAATTGATTAGCAGTTTCCCATTACCTTCTAGTAGATAGAATATGCAACTCCAGAAACTGTATTCTAACCCCCAGGGGCTGATGGGAAAGGACTCTTAAGCCTGGGCCAGCCGCGGCTGCAGTGAGACTTTACCTCAAACCAAACCAAAGGAAGAATTATATATTTTTTGAACCCTGAATGCTTATTTTCACGTTCCCAGTTTAGATTTCCACAGCTCATGTGACAACCTCTTAGTAAGACCCGGAGGGAGAAGGTGTGATACACCTTTGCCGTGAATACAGTGAATTCCGGGCAATCCTATAACGACGGAAGGTGTGGTGTCTGTATTTTTCTTACAAACTCTTTGTTTTCATAAATGAAACGAATACCTGACACTGATTTTGGAATGACTTGGAGTTTATCTGTGCAGTAGACAGAGAAAACAGAAGCAAACACACATGTGGCAGGAGAATGAGAGGGCATGCGAGTCCCAGGGCAGGGTCGGAGTTGACTGGCTGTAAGTCAAAGCTAACAAGGAAACGCTCGTTGGTTAGATTACTTAGAGGATGCAATGCCCATAGCTAACCTAGATAACATGGCATTTTTAGTCCTTCCCAGGCACATCCAGGCTCAGTACCTTCGTTACAAATGTTAAGATCTCAGCTCCCACCTTGGCCTTCCTCTCCAATTGTCGCATCTGCTCTCCCTGGTCTCATCCGCAGCTGTGGCAGTTACCTTTGACACAATCTGGGATTTACATCTGCAATCCTAGCCTGTCTGGAAGTCATTTTTGTGAATATCCCATACTGACTAGCATTTAGCATCACTCAAATCTAATTAATCTACCATATCCCCCTAAACCTACTACATCTCTTGCCATGCCCGTTTTAATGAATGATCCGAGACTTCCTCATGAGAGAGTGTGCCTTCCTCATGGACTCGAAAGTGCTTTCAAGTTTGTTTGGTAGTTTTTTGGTTTGGTTTGGTTTGGTTTGGTTTGGTTTGGTTTGGTTTTGTGTTTTGTTTTTTTTTGTTTTGTTTTGTTTTTTGTTTTGTTTTGTTTTGCCTCCCCAAGCTCTCAAATGGTATACTTTTAGTTACAGACCATTTCATTTTGTTCTGGTTTTAGCATTCAGAAGATTCTCTTAAACTAAATAAAGCAGTTTATATCCGAAGCTCTAGAACTATGAGGGACTCTGGTCATTGGGTTTCACAATTTCATGCAAGATTTAATGAATGGATGTTTATGCGTTTTCTAGACTTGCAGCATTGTTTGTTTTCATGTTCTGAAAGCTGATGGTTTTCTAAAACTCAAGATATTTCCCTCAGGTGTCCCTGCTTTCAATCTGCCCTCATCTAAAGCGTTGTCCCCAGTCCCCTGTGGTTGATACTTTATATTCCTGCCTGTTGTACACCAAAGCTTGGCTCCCAGGAAGACATTGCTCAGCTGCCCATGCAAGAGGGACAATACTTTTCAAGTCCTTATATGGACTTTTTGACTATGTCCAGAAAGGCAGGCCTGACAGTTTCACATAGTTTGGGTCTATCCCCAGAGACTGATTGCCCGCCACCTGTTCTTGGGTGGACAACAATGAGGTTCTGCTTAAGCATAATGTAAAAAGCTGTTAAGGGTTAATATAAAGTTAATATAAATATATTAATATATATAAATATAAAGTATATATAAAATATAAATGGCAACCAGGTTGATTGTCTCACCAGCTCCTGGAAAACTAGCAGGACTCTCTATGTACGCAGCTCAGTATGGCAGGAGCTTCCAAAACCCAGGATCTAGAGGCAATAAAGCTCTCATAGAAGTTCACTGGTGTCTCAGAGACCTCAGGGTCCTCACTTCTGTAGCTGTCAAGCCGACAGACATCCTTTGAAATGTCTTGGACTTAGATAGGTAGATCCACACTGTTTTGCTTGAGATTTTCATCATTAATATTGCTTCGGAGGCCCACTTACCTCCCCTTAGCTATGGACCAGTGTTCTTAAATATGACTCGCTCAATGAAATACACACAACATTCTTGTACACATGTACACATTCACATACATGTAAACAAACAAACATATATGAACATGGTTTTGCATTTGTTACCCAGGTTCCATTTGCCTGCTCATCAATCACATTCAATCCCCCAAATAGGCACATTGTCAGGAAAAAAGTAGCTGTTGTTATAAAATACGATACGTATTGAATTATAGTAGAAGAGAAAAAATAATGACAAAAAAGAAAAGGAAAGTGTTAATAACATAAAACAACAACAACAACAACTCAGCCTGGGGCCAACCAATCTTGAGAAGGAAAACTTCACTAAAAAATTGTCTCCTGGTTTTTGTTTTTTTGAACATAACATTTAGATTATACTTATTATTTACTGAAATTCTAAAGGCATACATTGATAAGTTCTTACATATATAAACCACAAACATTAAGATAAAGAATATTTTCCTCAATCTAGAAAATATCTTCATTCTCTTATCCAAATACCACCACTTCCAACTTCTAGAAATAGCCAAGTCGTTTTTTGGTCATCATACTTAGACAGTAAACAATACACTTAAAAATCATTTGTGAGGCAAAGAAAACCATGTCAAAGAAAACTTTTAAATATTTTGGACTGAATCAAAATAATCTAATATGTCAAAAAAAACTGGGTTTTAAATTTATATCTTTAATGTTGGTGTTAGAAAGCTTATATCTAGCCAAACATGATGTAATTGTGAACTTGTAAGCCTAGAATTCAGGAGGCTGAGGCAGGAAGATGGACGGTCCAAGGACAGCTTGGGCTACATAGTAAGTTGAGGTTACACAGTAAGAACTTGTCTTTAAATTTTTTAAGGGCTAGTGACATAGCCCAGTGGTACAGCACTTGCCTAGCATGTGCAAGACTCTGGGTTTGATTCTCAGCACTGAAAAAGACCAAGATAAACCTGTATCTAAAATCAGAAAGCCTTAGACAAAGACAAGTTAAGACACAACAAAGCAATGACAGCCCTTAGAGAAGCAACAACAAAAACTTAAACAGCAAAAAATAATCATCAAAGATAAACTAATTATTTTCAAATACTAACAATATTAATTAACAATTTATCCAAATTATTTAAAGGTATTAAGACACAAGCTGTAAACATGAGGAACGAATGAGAGGTAGGTACTGACATTGCATTAAACATACAACCATGGGCCACAGTCCACACTGCTCATCAGCCTTCAACATAGGTAACATGCACAGGCTCTCCTGGGAAGAATAGATAGCCTGTGTGGTGCTGTGAATGTCTGAGAACTTGAATTAGACTCAACTGGTGAATTTAAACAGGCATACAATGAAAAATAGTAAATGTATATAATCTCTGCTAGAAAAATCAAAAGAAACTCCCCAAGACATTTCTATATGGGCAGATTTTCCTCATAACAAAATCAAGCAAATACATTACAAGAAAAAAAAAACATATACCTGTATCGTTTCTCATGACTATAAGTATTTCACCAAATCATCAGCAAATTGACTCTAGAAACCCATCGGAAGGATGCTATAAAACATCACTGAGCTCAAGCCTAGGACTGCAAGGTTGGTCCAGTATTCAAAAGTTTAATCCATATAATATGAATGTACTACAAAGAAACCAAAACCACCCCAGTATATCAAGATAATATTTTTTAAACATTCAATATGCACTCATGATTAAAAAAAAAAAATGTTAGTAAAAGTGGCTGCATGAGGATCTCAGGAGTTGACTCAGTCTGATGCATTCCCCTGCACCAAAACACCCAAGCACAAAAACTGTTTTAAAATCAGCATAAGATGGGCTTTCCAACTCAGTAAAGAATACTGAGCAAGTGTAATGTCAAGGCCACAGATTATTAACATGAGCTCACATTCCTTTTCCCAACAATGATGTGACAGATACCATTCCTATCACAACACAGTGAACAGACAGAGGGATGGAGCCGGTACCTCCCCCACTCTCAACAAGCAACTGGTGTGGGATCTCAAACTGCATCAAGACCAGAAATCCACAGTTCCTATTGCCTACTGTCTCTCACCTCCAAGGCTGACAGAATATCAGCAAAAACTGAAATTCCAACAATGACTCCTAGAGAAGCACAAGAGACCTCAGAGAGCATTAGTGATTTAATTGGTTAAAATTTCTTACAAATGCTGAAAAGATCAAGGTTCCTACTGAAAAACAACATCAACTAATTTAAAAGGATGACTTAAAATTCCATTCTGGAGAAGCAGTGAGCTCCTTCTCCTCCCAAGGTTCATAACAGGAGGAAGGGAGTCATCTGAGCATTTAGCCAATAGGAAGATGAAATTCTTTTTGTGTTATAAAGTACAGCACAGCCTTGGGAATTTGTGCTCCTGGTATTTTAACACATATTAAGATTAAAAGATGAATATAGAGGAAGAAAGATGATAAAGAAATACATTGAAAGGCATCAGGGTTACATGAATGGATCTGCTTCTCAATGTTATTCTTCATTTTTCATAGTGAGAATGTGTTGCTTAAAATAAATAAGATGCATGTGAAGGAGAATCTAACAGCAGTCTTCTGGGTTAGGAATGAGATATGGCAGACCCAGGGAAAGGCAGGAGGATAGCAATTTATTGTACATTTTGCCCATTCATCCTTACCAATCAGCAGCCATGAAAAACCCTGAGAAATCTCACTCAATAGCCCAAACTACTGTATATCTGATGTTACTGGACATGGCTCTGTGTTGAGGACCACACTACTTCACGTTTAGCGCCAAGATGTTCCAGACTGTGCCCCATGTTGGGTGCCACTATGTTGAGGACAGCACTGCCCCATGCTTTGGGGCTAAGTGCTCTGGTGCGAGGGCATCAGACAACAGGATCTAGCAAGAGAGAGAGTGGGGATGGAGGGCCAAGAGACTCAAAGAATGGAGACAAGACAGGGTATGTGATCAAGTCTCTAGTCTCCTTTATTGAAAAGAAATCCTGGGTATTTATATGCTCTACCACTTGCCTTGCATCTGCGGACGAGCAGAACACAGCTGAAGGCACTTTGCCTTGCAGCTGCGGATACCATGTGTGCCTTGCAGCTGGGGGCACTAAACAGCAAAACAAGATATGTGAAAAAAAAAACAAGATGTTTATCAGAGTGTGCTCAGCTGTTGAAAACAAGTCTCTTGACAGGGTATATGGCCTGAGATGGCTGCAAAGATGATAGCTGATTTCTTCTAGAAGTCGGCTCCCAACAGCTCTGGTAATTCAGAACCATGTTTGACAGTGTCTTCTGTAGTATTTACTCTCAGTTCTTTATTCTCTGTTTGTAGCAATGACTGCATTTGGAATGATCAATTATACAAGTGTCACAGAATTCATCTTCTTGGGATTTTCCAACCACTCCAGCCTGCGGGGCATCTTCTTCCTGGTCTTCCTGGCCATTTACCTGACAACTCTCCTGGGGAACACACTCATGATGGTGGCCACCAGGGTCAGCCTTGCTCTCCACACTCCAATGTACTATTTCCTCAGCAGCTTGAGTTTCCTGGACATCTGCTACACATCCACCACCATTCCAGTCACACTAGTGAACTTCTTCAGGGAGAAGAAGACCATCTCCTACAAGGGCTGCCTCTCCCAGATCTTCTTCTTTGTGACATGTGCTGGAACTGAATGTGTTTTGTTGGCCGCCATGGCTTATGACCGCTATGTGGCCATTTGCCACCCTCTTCGGTATCCAGTTCTCATGAGCACAAGGGTCTGTGTCTGCTTGGTGATTGGGTCCTGGCTCTGTGGCTTGGTGAATTCTGTGACTCACACAGCACTGACAGCCACACTCACTCTGTGTGGCCCCAACCAGATCAGCCACTTTCTCTGTGACATCCCATTGCTTCTGAAGCTCTCCTGCTCAGACACCTCTGTCAATGAATCTGTCCTCCATGTGGCCAGTGCCACCATTGGCCTGAGCCCCTGCCTGTTCACTGCAGGCTCCTATATATTCATTATCTCTGCCATCCTGAGGATCCCCTCTGCCCAGGGCAGGAGAAAAGCCTTCTCGACCTGTGCCTCACACCTCACTGTGGTGGTGGTCTTTTATGGAACAGCCAACTTCAACTATGACAGACCCAGGGAAGGCTACTCCCTGGACATGGACATATTGGTGTCTGTGCTCTTCTGTGTTGTGACCCCCATGTTGAACCCCATCATCTACAGCCTGAGAAACAAGGAGGTCAAAGGTGCTCTGAGAAAGCTGACTGGCGTGCATCCCCTAACAGTAGCAATACCTAGAGAGTAATCCAATATTCTCCCAGTGCAGTATGATGTTGTTATTTACAAAGGTCGTGCTCCAGAGCCACACACTCAAATTTCAAAAAGAGAACCACAGAAACTCCGAACAGTTAAGTCTAGCTATGATTTTGTGTGTAGCTGCATTCATTCCTAGCTCTCCTAGGATGCATGTGCCCGATGGGCCATGCATTAGACTTGCCTCAACCACTAGTCTTCAAATTGGGGCACACAGTCACCTGAAGAAAATTCTCCATAGGTCTCACCACTCTAGAGGTGACAGCACCTTGGAGAATGGGTCCGATAAATGAATCAGGCTAAAGTCTGATACAATAGCCAACTTTATTCAGAGCATCCAACAATTTATGTTCTGAGAGTTAAGAAGTGTCATGTGAGTAAAGTGGACAATTACAAGGATAAGCTGAATGTAGCAAAAACATTTTTCCATAGAGACATATAAACAAACAACAATAACCAGTTATGATGAACAATCTGAAGCGAACCTCACTCCTATCCACTGTACCTGAGAGAAACACAAAAACACATTCCAAGAACAATTCCATGTTTTGAAGAAACTGAGGACATAAGACTCATGTGTTATTTTCTTGGGGTTTTCTCAGAAACACTCGGGATTCTCCTCATATGACTCCATTCTTGGACCATATTCTGACATCTCTTCCTTCTTTATTTTAAAACACAGGATGTCCAGAGTGGTTTTGGTTTGAGATGTTGTAGATAAATCTGTCATTTGATGCGTGGGTATTCTAAAGCATTAGAATTATAAACATAATGAATAAATAACATGAGAACAGTTAAAGCATTGTTTATATACTCTGTCACGAAGAACAGGGATCCAAACTGGCTAATACTATTGGTTACATCAGTATTTGGATCAGAAAAAAAAATCTAAGGAATAGCTTGAAAAAAGACGCATATAATTACTAGCTCTGATGTCTTAAAAAACACAAGCTCATATTTGCCTTTAATTAGAATACAAATGTTACCGTGTCCTATGCAAATAGGAAGTGATTTAAATCCCAAGGAAAAATTAAATGCAGTCACTTCCCCATATGAAATGAATGAGTTTATTGTGGTTCCCAGATCCAGTCATAAGCACAGAGTCGTTAGGAAAGATAACAGGAGCTGTATTTTTTCGATCTACAAGTTGAAGCAAAGGGGATGAGTCACACAATACAGAACACTGGTTAATGTACTCACTGCAGATGCACAGGTCAAAGCAGATATCACTGCCAGAAAAACAGTCTCAGGTGACTTGGGGCTCTGTGTGTTTCATAGAATAAGTTCTTCCTTGGTGCGCATGGCCTTAACTTGGCTCCAGGTGGGCAGGCTTGACCTCTGATGGCGCAGTTCTCCTTCTGCCCATTAGCTGGAGGTTTGCTGTCTTCCTGCTGACTTCCATTGTCGTCTTGCCCTCCGCTGTTGTCCTTAATGGCCTAGGGCCAGAGGAGCCAGAGAGGAATTCATGTTTCAGCAGACCCATCTGCAATGACAGATGCATATCCCTTCCCAATTTTTTTCTGCAGAAGTAAAACTAGGGCAGATTAATGCACTAGCTTGCTTATCTCCTTATGCAATAAAACCAGGGAGGTTAGACTGTGCATAACTATGAGTTTAATGCTGAGAAAACTCTACAACATAAGCAGAATCTGAAACAATATTTAAAGGCTTATGAATTAACTGTAATAGGCAGCTTCACCTGTTGGGCTGAGGAAAAGAAAATATTAATAGATTGATGAATATCTGGATCATGAATCCTTCCTATACCCTTAGATGAGTCATCAATAAAATAAATATCTGCCTGTAGATATTATTATACCCTCCAAACATCATGTGTCCTCCGCCAGTCTTGCCTCAGTATGTGTGTCTGTCTCAGCTAACATCACTCTGCCAATCAGCCTGAATCCAAAGAAGTGGCAAGAAACTGCAGCACACTACCTGAAGGTTTTTTTTTTTTTTTTTTTTTTTTTTTTTTTTTTTTTTTTTTTTTTTTTTGGTGTGTTTCTTTCTATGGAGCCCTAACAAGTGCAGTTCAACTATCTAATGTAAGCTGGACCAATGCGTGCATGTTGTTAGCAAAGAATCCATCATCAGATGCCCTTTCATGTTCTTGCTTTAGCAGAACATCCCTTCTCCTGTGTCTGCTTCAGCTAAAAGTTCCTTCATAAGTTTGCCTTAGTTTTTCACCTGTGTCCACTTCAGCTAAACATTCCTTCATGTGTTTGCCCCAGCAAAACACCATCCAATCAACTTTCCAAAGAACCTTTAAATTTCTGCTTCATGCCATCCTTTATATAATATCATAGCTCATTTGACACCTTACTTGTATGAAATTTATACCATTATAAAGTCAAACAAAGAAACAGAAACTCCAAGCTGCTGAGGCTAACACCTTGTCTTAGAATTCCCATTGATTGCACCCATGTAAGGACACTCAGATGGGCAAGCAGTGCATCTGTCCTCTTTGGTCCAGTGTCTGAAAAGTCCATTATGATGCATACCAACAATATTTCTTTCAAAAATATTGAAACCTTGACATTTTATTTTTAAATGAATCTGGCAAACCTCAAAAGGGCATTTTGTGTTGCTACTCATACTTTCATTTGTATATATTATTTGTGCAAAATATGGGTTCACTCCGACATTTCCAAACATGTGAGCAATGTACTTGGATCATGATTACTGTTGATCTTTCTTCTCCTTCCTTCTTCTTCTTCTGGTCTCCCCCTTGCCAAATAGTTCCCCCTTCTACTTTAATGCTATTATAAAATGTCTACATTCAATATATAAGAGAAAGCTGTGATTTTTTTTCTTTCTGAGCCTGGCTTATTTCTTAAATACAATGATCTCTAGTTTCTTACATATTCCTGAAAATGACAAAATTTCATTTTTTCAATGGCTGAATAGTACTCGAATGTGTGTCTATATCACATTTCCTTATCTATTCACTGATGCATGCCCAGGGCTGATTTTATACTTTGGCCCTGACAAACCATGCTGTCGTGTGTGTGTGTGTGTGTGTGTGTGTGTGTGTGTGTGTGTGTGTATAGACATCGTTATTATATGTTGGGTTCAGTGTGGATGCGCATCTTAAATACAATCTGTATTACTTACACCCGACAATTGATGATCTCAAGTGGGCCTCCTCAGAGAGGGAGGGAAGGGCCCCTCTGAGAACAACAAGGGTCAATGGAAATTTTTATTAATTCTTTTTAAAAGTGGTTATTATTAATTTTACATCTTGACCACAGTTTCCTCTCCCTCCTCTCCTCTCAGTCTCCCCCCACCTCTTCCATGCCCCCCAATTAACTTATGCTCCTTTCTGTTAAGAAAAGGGCAGGTTTCCTATGGATATCAACCAAACATGCATAAAAAATATTGCAGTAAGACACCTACCCTTGTATTGAGGCTGGATGAGAGCCCAGTATGAAGAAAAGAGTCCCAAAAGCCAGCAAAAGAGTCAGAGACAATACCTGCTCCCACTATTCGAAGTCCTTCAAAAAGACTAAACTACCTAGGTCAGTCACTTGCAGGCTCCCTGGTTATCAGTTTAGTCCCTATGAACCCCTATGAGTTAGTTGATTCTCTGGGTTTTCTTGTAGTATTTTTGACTGCTCTGGCTCCTACAATCCTTTCTCAGCCTCTTCTACAGGAGTCCCCAAACCCTGCCTAATGTTTGGCTGTGGGCCTCTTCATCTGTTTCCATCAGTTGCTGGGTGACGCCCTTCTGATGACAGAGGGTGAGCTAGGCATCAATCGATGAGTAAAGTAGATTATCATTAGAAATCATTTCATCAACTTTTTTCTTTTTGACCAGTCTTATTTGGTTCTATCCTGGGTTTCTGGAACTTTAGGCAGAGTCAGAGAGGGATGATCTCTCTCTCTCTCTCTCTCTCTCTCTCTCTCTCTCTCTCTCTCTCTCTCTCTCGGCATGGATCTTAAATTGGTTGGCCACTGCCACTCCTACAATTTCTGCATCGCCTTTACCTCAACACATCTTAGAGGCAGGACAAATGGTAGATCAAAGGTTTTGTAGCTGGGTTGGTGTCCTAACCCCTCTACTGGAAGTCTTTGAAACATAATAAGTAAAAACTTGGGGTTATCAAAAGGAAAGTAGATTCTAGTAGCATAGAGGGTAGATGTCTTCCCAGCTTTTGTGCTTTTTAAAGCTTATTATAAATAATAAATGTTGTATGTCTTTTATCCGGGAACTGGATGATAAAGGTGGTATAGATACCTCAGATTGGGATTTAAAATGTCTACAAGTCTTGCCTGTGTACAGGAGATGGCTGGTTCAGTCTCTATATCATCCATTGCTAGGAGTCTTGGCTGGGGTTACCCACTTTGATTTCTGGGAGTTTCTATTGCCCTAGTTTTCTAGCTCATCCCCTAGATGAGCCCTCCCCAAATTCCAGTTGTCTCTTCAGTACTCTCTCCCCCCTTCCTCCCTCATCCCTCCAGCCTCCAATTTTTTGTGAAGAATAGAATACCTGAGCCTATCATATTTTTCCTGTAAGCTTCCCTCCATTCAACCTGATCCCTCCCGATTCCATCCCTGTGTAGTTCCCCCCCCCAATCTATTCTATTTTCCCTTCCCAGAGAGATACATGAGTACCCTTGATCCCTCCTTTTTACTTAACTTCTTTGGGTTTGTGAATTACAGCATGGCTTTTTTTTTTTAACCAAAAAAATTAACTTTCTAGTATTTGTGCAAATCTAGTTGTATTTTCTTATTCTTCTTAAAGGGGTTTCATCAACTCTTATATTAATGCTCTAATGGACCCATAAGAGACCTAATGAAATTGTGGACTTATCATTTATTTTGTAATTCTGCACTTCACAGTGTTATGGTGTGTGAAGTGTCTAGGGAAGCTTTTTGTTGAAATCTTGGTCTCCAGTGGGATGATGGGCTTGATTTTGAGGGCTCTGCTCCATCAGTGAATTGTTTCATCAGCGGATTTATAATGTGATGGAATTATTGGGAGGTGGTGAGCAGTGGAATCTGGTTGGAATATGCTTGCATTGAAAGGTATCAGTTTTCTCTTCTCTCCCTCTTCCTCCTCACCCTTCTCTGCCTCCTGGATAATCAGAGCAACAATGCTCCAAAATGCCACTCTGTCATGATGTTTTGTTTCCAGAAGTAAGGAACAAACCAACCATGGGTAGAGGCTTCCAGAACAGTGAGTCAAAAGAAATCTTTTCTTCTTTGAAGTGTGTTTTCTCAGGTATTTGTCACAGTGACAAAGTGTCTAACACAGTCAGAGGTTTTGTTGTTGTTCTAATGGTTTTGTGTTTTGATTTAATGTTGCTCAAGTGGATTTAATTTTGTTCCACTGAAATGGCCTGACTTCAGTGAGGAAGAGAATACCCAAGCCTGTCATACTCTTCCTGTAAGCTTCCAGCTGTAGTGGGCAACAGCAGCCTGTTAACCATACTGTAGTCTTCACCCCGCATCGAGGTTTATGGTATCCAGAGCTAGATTTAAATGGAAGCTTCGTTTCAGAGAATTGCTGATGATAATTTTGAGCCTCTGTTTCCCTCTTGCACACCACAAGTTCCCAAATTCCCACCTTCTATGGGCTATAATTATTACCACACACTCTCTGTATTATCATCACACACCATCCAGCTCTGTTGGGTCAGATAGCTTGCTCCACTCCGGAAGGCTGTTTCCTGGAAGCATTCCTAATGTGGATACAGCATTCATGGTGGGAATAAAAACCTACCAGAGGTATTTCAGTGTAAAGAATTTTGACATAAGAAATAATGCAATTATGTGTGAGTAGAAGAAAAAGAGGGGACATAGGTAACACTACCTTCTATTTAGAAGCCTCCAGTCTTACCATAGAGACATTTTGCTACCCTTCTCTGACCTTACATTTTAGGACTAACAGCTATTAGAGACAGCATGCACCAGGTACCACCACCCTAAGGGTCTGCTGCTTCTGATGCTGCTATGAGATTCACAAGAAGATGATTACTTTTCAATTGGCATCTTACTCTCTTTTCTCTCAATTATCTCACACATGATTCTCATTAACAGAATCCAAATAGAAGCCTGTTGGCAAGAGAGTCTAGGAATATGGCTACCACACTTCTATGTTGTAGAAAACAATGCAAGAGTATGGCAATGTGGCTGAAAACCAATTCACAGTGTGTGGCTCATCCTGGCTTGCAGAATGGAAAACAAGACACTTGAGAAAGAGAAAGGGCATTCTGGAGAAGACCAGCTCCAGCAAGTGGTGTGTAGGATCTGAGGGTTCAAATGAAGAATCTTTGAAAGTATCGGTGTTGAATCCCCTGTGTGTCAGAACACAGCCCAGGAGTGGAGTTGTGTGAGGAGGATTCTGAGTGCTTCTGAGAAAACTCCAAGAAAACAAAACAAGAGTCGTGTGATCCCATTTCTTCAAAACACAGAATTGTTCTTTGAATACAGTGTGTGTGTGTGTGTGTGTGTGTTTCTTCCAGGTGTAGCAGAGAATTTACTTCAGATTATTCATTACAACTGGCTGTTGCTATTTGTTTATATGCCTCTGTGGAAAAAATGTGTTTTTGACACATTTAGCTTATCCTTATGATTGTATACTTTACTCATGTGACACTTTTTAACCCTCAGAATATAAGTTGTCAGGTGCTCTGAATGAAGTTGACTGTTCCATCAGACTTTAACCTGACTCATTTATTGGCTCCATTCTCCTAAGTTCCACTACTATTCTAAACAGTAAAATGTAGCACCATGGACAGGGACTGAGGTTGGTTCTGAGGTAAGAGAGTGGAGGTGCTCACAGGAGGTGAGAACAGAAATCAGGGCAGCTGTTGCCTCGTGTTGAACTTGCACATCACTCTTTAAAGAAAGCAGAAGCACAAGTATTGAAATCACAACTATTGACTGCTTGCAAGTGGTTGATGGTTGTAATCCCTGGCTTCCAGAAGGAACTTTAGATGAAGAAGTATGGAACTGAGTCTGAAAGAATAATGAAAAGACATATAAACAAGGAGAAAAGATTCCCATTCAATTTTGGGTTGCTTGGGCACTATTTCACACTGTTACAAAGTACTTAAGGAAGATAGGGAAGATACTAATCACTAGGAAGATATGGCTAGTTTCTTGACTGAATATAAACTATATAATCAAACATTAATTTTTTTTAAAAAGGAGATTTTTCCCCATTTAGGCAAAATTAAAAGTAAAACCAGAACCACTGACTTGACTCCCTCGGCTCCCTTTTTGGAGCCCCCTTTAAAGGTATCTTCCATTGCCTGAAGATGAGCCTGAAGCACAATGATCTAATCTTGAATTCTCTCCACTTCCTCTTGAAGATTTGGGAGAGCCTATGCAAATGCTAGTTTACAACTTATTCTAGCTTGGGCATGCAGCATCATGAGCTATGTGTGTACTTCTAGTTCAATTTCAACATAATCAAAAAGTTTATATGCACTAATCCACGTATTTAAAATTCTAGAAGGAAAGACAGCATTGGATATTCCTCACATATTATCTCTCGAAGCAAAAGAAGAACTACAGCGATTTGAATCCAAAACTAAAAGAGGCATTTGTATATTGTGTGGATCCTTCATTGCCTTTAAACTTATTTATTTTCTCCACTAAATTGTCTCCTACAGGTATTATAGCACAAGAGGATAAACCTTCGTAATGGACATATTTATACCATAAAGACAATAAAACTAACTTTTTTACCTTTCTCTTTTTGATTAATTAGTAAATTAGGGGCAAGCCCAATGTCAACAGTTATATGGATTTGAACTTTGCTGTTTCATGACAATAAACCAAAGTTAATTTCCTGGGGAACCCATGAGTTTCTTGAGCTTTACTTACAGAAGCTAGATGAGAAGCTGTTTACAGGTGTGTGGGTTACCCCAAAGCAACCACACTGGAGAGGCTTCACCCCATGACCACATAGATGGAGCTCCCTTCCCAAGTCTTCCACAGTTCTGTACTTGAGCCCTAATCCAAGCCACCAGAGCCATTCAGCAGAGCAGTTAGGATAAAATCGCAAACAACTGCTTAGGAGAAATGGCTAAATTCTCAGGTGAGGTGCTAATAAATCTCCCTACTTTCTCCATCTCTGGGAGAATGTCAGAAGACAACAAGCCCCAGTATGATGATGTCTTGCAAGCAGGCACAGCTGATCTGATTAAGATGGTGGTGGTCTGGCTAGGAGACTAGTGCACTGAACAACAGGGGATGATGTAATTTAAGAGTAAAAGAGGTCATGTGGCTGAGCAGGAGTCCAAATATTTTAATTTGCAGAGACATTTCGTCCATACTGTATCTATAGACCTAAAATCAAAATCCAACTAAAATGTTGCCAGTTATGTAGAATATAAAAGGCTCCTGATTTTGTTGACTAGAAATCATTACAATGGAGTGGCTCACTCATCCAGTCCTCCTTCCCAATTCACTGCTCCAATGATGGCCAAAGCATTTGTAACAAATCAGGTGCCATAAAAAGCCTGAGTCCCCTGTCAGATAATCATTGTCACAACCCTCTAGAATTTGGAGCAAAGTCCTACAGTTACAGATAGAGTCTCCAGTGCCACTTTATCCTTTCTCCACATAGTTCCTTTTCTTCTGAGAAACATCTCTTAGGTGCCCTGATATTGGAGGTATCCACGTGAATTGTGTGTCCCTTGACCTATCAAGACCTACACAAGTGGAACAGCACATGGCAGCATGAAAGTGGCACCTACAAGGTTAGGCTCAAAAGATGCTGAAGGCATAACTTAACTGCACGGGCAAGTGCCTTAGGCTGCCACACTCCTCACTTGGCCTCACTGAAGAGGGAAGCTCTTCAAGGGCAGTTGACTCGAACTGGTTTGCAAACACTCTGCAAGCACACTGGGCTTGAACTCAGGATCCTTCTGCCTCCTCTTGATTGCTGGGATTACAGGAGGTGTGGCCTGGCTTGAGAAAGTATTCCACTGAGGGTGGGGGTAGGGTGGGGCTTTGTGGTGTCATAGCTTCTCACCATTTCCAGTACTCTGTCCACATCATGTTTGTGGTACAGGTTGTGCGCTCTCAACTTTTTGGTCCAGCAAGTATGCCTCCCAGCCATAATGGTGATAGACTCTTGCCTTTGCAACAGTAAGCCCAAATAAACTTGTCCTTCTATAAGTTGCCTTGGTCACAGTTTTATATAACAGCAACAGAAAAGGAGCTGATAATCTCCAAGAAAAAGAAAGCTCTAATAGTTTGCTTCCCTGGTTGGCAGAAACATAGCCAGGAAGTCTCCCACAGTGAGCAAGTTAGATGCTCTGGACCCACCTTGGCTTCATATAAGGAAGGAATTAAATGCTTGGGGAGACTGAATGTTAGAATGGATATATGATTTAATATCTATTCACCCACTAGATGGAGAGTCAGAAGATGTGAATGGAAATTAAATAAATGAGAGAGAAGCCCTGGCATTCCTGTAAAGCTACTTTACAGACCTTACAACCAAAACTATAGTGATGGGATTACCTAAATGCAGTTAGAGTAATTGTATTCAGGGGTATCATGGGCCAAGTGACAGCACACGCCTGTCAATGCCAAGTGAGTGGGGTTAAGGTAACAGATCGCAGACTCAAGGCAACTATCAGGATAGTTTGTCCTGTAATAATCTAATGACTTTAGTTAGTTGGCCATACTGTTCCCAGAAGTGAAATGGATAGAGTCTACAGTTCCACTTATTCTGTGCAAGAGAAAAGCTCTGGGTCAAAGGAACATACTTCAAACCTGAATCGTAAAACACAGTCAAGATTCCTTCACCAGTTCCTACACTGAAGCCTGTTTGTATTCCTAGACCCTTTGAATGATAAAGAGTCTGGGTCTCCTTGTAGAATAACTCCAGAATACTACCAAAAATTTATGCAGTTAATCTCTCTCCTTACCTTCCCTAAAGGGACCTTTGACCAAGATAACTACATATGAAGAAAAAAACAATAATCAGATTGAGGGTCGGGGGGGGACTATTAGGTGTTGGCTCTGAAAGGACATAAATTTAGGTGAACCAAAGCATCCCTACTGACCACAGTTAGAGTAGGGGTCCATGGAAGTGAGGTGATCAAAGGAGCCAACGCCAGTCCGTTTCATGGCATCCCATTGGGTCCCTGAACTCTTCCTGTGGTCATTCACCCACTTTCTATACCCACTAGCTTTTCCACCTGACCTCTTTGTTCCCAAAATAACAATTCTGAGACTAATTATTTATGAATAAATACCTAGGCCATAAGCTTTGGCTTGTTCCCCAAGTAGATCTTAACTTATATAACCCATGTATTCTATTCTACGTCTTCCACAAGGCTATTTACCTCTCCTCAGTTTCATTTGTCTGTTTCCTCTGAGCTCAGGGCAAAAATCTCCCTCCTCCAACTGCCTCCCAGAATCCTCCCTCCCCCTCTCTGACAGATGGCTGGCTTTCTAATCTTGCCTGAGCTCATTGGCCGTTAGTTTTTTATTGTCAGGTGATGCTTCCACTCAGCACGTAAGAGATTCTCTCTACAACTTACGGATTGCATAATTGAATAGATACATTAGCCAGCATTAAAACCTTCCAATTTTAAATTTTATTTATGTTATGTGTATGGGTGATTTGCCTGGAATGTATGTTTGTGTACCATGTGCATGCCTGGTGTCTGAGTAGGCCAGAAGGCAGCATCAGATCAGTTGGTTGTGAACTGCTATATGGGTGATAGGAAACAAACACAGTCTTCAAGAAAAGCAGCCAGTGCCCTTAACCACTGAGCCATCTCTCCAGCCCTGGAACCTTTAACTTACCTTCTTGATCTATAGACGGAGGGTTATTTGGTGGGAAATTGTAGCAGGAGATAATAGAAAATGAACCCACAGACTTCCCGAGCTACCGCCCGACTACTCTCGGTTTGCCAACTCTCCGGCATGTCCGGAGCTCCAGAGCTGGTTTCGCCGGGCTGTTCTCCAGCTTTCTCCTGGAGCAACCAAGACTGGTCACTGTGTTTTCCAGCTCTGGTTCACTCATCCCTGGAGCCGTTAGTTCCTTCAATATCCATCCGGTTGTCTGTGGACCCACCTCCCAGTAACCCAGTAAAGTAAAATCCTAAAGCTTAAGATTAACCAAACAGATTTATATATCAGCAAATACTCAATACACAAGATGCCCACACAATTAGAACTGTTATGCCAAATTATCTAACCTTCTGATATCAATAACTACCTGAGACTGCTAGAGACACATGGGTATAGTCTGCTGCCATCTCGACTCCCTTCCCAACTCCTAGCCCCACCTCCCTCTTCCCTGTCCAATGACAGGGAAATACATTGGGCAGGAAATTTCTGCCACAGGAAATGTCAAGAGGAAGCCATTACGACTGCCCCATCTAGAAAGAAAGCAAAGCAAAATCAATAGTTTGTTCCTGGTGAGATACCAATATTCCCATCAAGGACTTGAGGGTGCTGTGGTGTTCGTTCCTACAAGGTCCCTACTCAGCTTATCTACTGGATCTGTGTGACTTGTTGTAAACTCAACTAAATGACGACAGCATAGTTGCAACAGCAAATGCATTTGTATTACTTGCACATATTAACACACCCCTGAAATCTGGTATGTAGTCATTGATCTGGCTTATTTGTCCTTCGTTCCTGTTATTAAAAGACCACTTGAAGCAAGTGCTTTCAGCTAGCAAAGCAGTAAGGCCCCACCTCAGTGGCATTTTGACCATTGAGCACTGTACTGTAATTTACTCTATCTTGATCATCTTACTCCTCTACATAGCATGCTGTAGTGGTTTGAATGAGAGTGTGTGGTTCTCCCCGCCCTCATAGATCATGGGCTTATATGGTCCATGTGGGAAAACAGAGCAGAGATGACAAACGGGTTTGGAAGCCCTGTGAGGACATAAAGTGAATGTCCGGGACCATCTGTGGGAAGTCAGATCAACTTTACTTTGGGTGATTTGAGGCTTATAAAGTTTTGAGGGACTGAGGGTAGCAATATCTAAGTTGGGCAAAGGTCGTTGCCGAGGGCTTAGGGTACAGAAATGCCTCTTTAGCATAGGGAAGCATTTCAGGAATCTCAGGTGCTAGCTGAGCAAGTTCTAATCAGGAGAAAGGAAATTGATCCTGTAACCCAGCTAAGGCTACCTGACATTCATCGGGTAGAGGCGTGTGGGGGTGCTTAAAATTCCCCAGACAAGGTCAGAGAAGGAGAAGCCCTGCTAATGAAGGGAGTCCTCCATACTACGCTGATCTCAGAGGCCACCTGGTCATGGTGGACTTTGACATTAATTAACAGTTTCCCCACAAGAATGGTCCCCAGAGACTCATATACTTGAATGTTTTGTTCCTAGTTGTTGGTGGTATGTTAAGGAAGAATTAGAAGGTATGGCCTTGTTGGAGGAGGTGTGTCACCGAGGGGTGGGGTTTGAGATTTCAAAACTCCACACCAGGCCCAATCTCGACCTCTCCCTCTCCCTCACTCCCTCCCTTTATCTCCTCACCCCCATCTCTCCTGTGGATCAGACATCAGCTCTTAGCTACCATCTAACACCATACCTGCCTGCCTGCTGCCATGTGCCCTACCATAATGCTTATGGACTAACCCTCCGGAACTGTAAGCCAGCCCCCAATTCAATGCTTCCTTTGTAAAGTGTCTCTTCACAGCATTGGAACAGTAACTAAGACACATGTTGACCCATTACATTGCTATTATGATGCCTGGAACAAGTGAACAAAAAATGTAACTACACTCCATTGCCAAGCATGTCCAAGGGTAGGAAATAAAACTAATATATATATTATATATTATATATATATATATATATATATATATATATATATATATATATATATATCTTTTGTATTAGTACAATTGCTGAGGTCCTAGTGGTGTGGAGCATTGAAGAGCTAATTTCTGTAAAGGATACGTTATTGCATCTAGTTTCTCCTACAATGGGGCCTGGGGAGATGCATAATGCAGGAGGCGTCTGGATGCTAGTGTCAATGTATTCCTCATCTCTGTGTTACTCTGGGTCATTTACTCTGTACCCCCAAAGCTGCTAGGTTTAGAAGGAGCCCTGAAACAGGCTCAAGTTACCAAGCAAGATGCTCTACACTTGATCCCTATGAGTCAACAGACCCCATAGTGCTTGATATGCCCCAGATAACAGTGCCGACTGGAGCCTGAGGTATAACAGGTAATGAGGACTGTAGGTCCCAAGCTCAGTGCTCTCCCCTTCTGCCCTCTATATGTGTACAAAGTCAGTGGCTCGACCCCTCTTTTTTTCACTATTCTTTATAAAGAGTGCCAGTGAATTTGGAATTGTGTTATTAAGTGTTTAGTTACAGAGTACCTCGGTGGAATTGTGATTTAAGAGAAGTATTTTGAAAAGAGGATGTGTTTTGGGTGGGGCACGGTTTCTTGGTGTTAATCGGGAGCATACTTTTCTGTTGAGTGTGCATTTAACTTGGAGCTTAAGGACTTGTGTGGTTGCTGATTAATGAAAGGAGTAAATTATATTCAGGCACTCGAGTTGGTACCCAGCACCCTCCTCGTCTCTTTGTGCCCTTCTGAAGTATAACGAGACAGATGGAAGCGACCTAATTCTCTCTGGTGGGAAGAGGAGATGTTAAGAATTGTTTAAAAGAAAAACACAGTTGATACTGTTCCAATACTGTGAGCTGCCCCATCGGCACTGTGAGTTCTTCAAGCTCTTCATATGGATAGCTTTGGATCCGTCTGCTGCTCATGGTCCCTTACATAAGCAAACACGTTAGGAGTGTGGGACAGCTTAAATCCCTAACTAGAAGCTGTTGGGGTTTGTTGTGCTGCCTTGAGCAAAATGGCTGTCAGACAAGGTCAGTTGAGCCCTCCGCCTACACCAGCGCCACTCACTCAGAACATTTCCTGGAGGTCTCGGGATGCTCCGAGAGGATCTCAGCTGTTTATTCTGGACCCTGAGAGTGCAGACCCAGCCATGGCTCCTTCCAGCAGCTTGGGCTGGACTTGCCCTGAAAACACTTCCATCCAGAGCAAAGGAGCAAATCCCCTGATGGCCTAGCAGAGAGACTGGAGCAAAAGGGTCAATGTCGTGACTGTTGCTTTCACAGAAGGTTTGCCAAGTCTTAGATACACTCAACCCCAAGAACTGAGTGACCTTGCCAGCTACAGTGACAGACTTGGGATCTGCTGGAGGCCATGATAGCAGCAGAGGGGGAGCCACAGCAAATCATCAGGAGTGGAGAGGCACTGGCACTGATGTGCCAGTGATGTCACCAGTGATGCTGACAGAAGCAACAATGGCAGCCTTAAGAGCCAAGGGTCCTAGAAACACCAAGCCCAAGAGTTGTGATGCCAGCTGCTATGTGCTGACAGGTTTTATGTCAACTCGATGCAAGATAGAGTCATTTGGGAAGAAGGAACTTCCACTGAAAAGATGCCTCCACCAGACTGGCCTGTGCGCCAATCATATGGCACATTGTCTTGACTGATGGTTTGACATGGGAGGGCCCCCGTTCACCGCGGGCTGTGCCATCCCTGGGCTAGTGGGCCTGGGTGCTATGAGAGAGCAGGGCATGAGTGTAAATTAGTAAGCAGCACTCCTCCATGCGTTGGAGGAGTTCCTGTCTTGTTGGAATTCCTGCTCTGACTTTCTTTGATGATTGTGCTGTAGAATTGTAAGCTAAAATAAACCCTGTTCTCCCCAAGTTGCTTTTGGTCATGGTGTTTCATCAAAGCTAACTAAGCAAACTAACTAAATCCTAACTAAGACAAGCTCTGAAGAGCTGAGTTATCCTGACTTCCTAGTACAACACAAGAGTTTCCTCTTAGAGCTAAGTGTCCCAGTGCCTAAGCACAAGAGCAGTTAAACACTTTCGAAAGTCTTCGCATCAGAGACCTGCACTACAGTGCTCTAACACTAGGGGGCACCACCTGCCGCTGATCTGCTGGCTGCTGTCAAATGCAGAGATTTTCAAAAAGCCACCAACACTTGAAGAGCTTCTCTTTCTTTACCCATGACATCTACACAGGTGGAGCCTGTGAAGCCCACACATCTGACTGGCAACCATAAAGACTGAGAGCCTGGAAACTGCACACCCAAGCAGTAAGAGCTCTCAGCGGGTCCAGTCTTTGGAGTCACAAATGTCAAGATCAAAATCAAAAGGAAGGTAAAACCATTTTTAGCTGGCTTCAGACTGGCACATGGTCCTGCAGTAGCACCTGGCACTGAGGCCCAGCAGAGATGTAGCTTCTTCTTCTTTTTTTTTTTTCTTTTTTTAAAAATTGGATTTTTATTTATTTACATTTCAAATGTTATCCCTTTTCCCGGTTTCCCCTCTGCAACCTCCCTATTCCATCTCCCCTTACCCTGCTTCAATGAGGGTACTTCTGCCACCCACTCTTGCCCCGATGCCCTAGCATTCCTCTACAGTGGGGCATCAAGCCTTTACAGGACCAAGGGTGTCCCTTCCTGCTGATGCCAGATAAGGCCCCTTCAGCTCCTTCAGTCCTTCCCTTAACTTCTCCATTGGGGTCCCTATGCTCAGTCTGATGGTTGGCTGTGAGCATCTGCATCTGTATTGGTCAGGATCTGGCAGAGCCTCTCAGGAGACAGCTGTATCAGGCTCTGGTCAGTAAGCATTTCTTGACAACCACAGTAGTGTCTGGGTTTGGTGTCTGCATGTGGGATGGAGCCCCAGGTGGAGCAGTCTCTGGATGGCCTTCCCTTCAGTCTCTGCTCCATTCTTTGTCCTTGGATGTAGCTTCTTATGTGTCTGGTCACTGAGAAAATGTCAGCTTGCTCCCACTGTGCTCCTACCACATTCCCCAAATTGCCAAATGAAATTTTCCACGCCGTACAGTTTTCTCATCGAATGAACCCCAAGTAGTTCTGAGAAGCTACACGCTAGCCCTCTCTGAACATGACTCTAGTGTCTCCTTGGAGGCACTGGAACCTCCTTAGGTCACAATAAAAATGGCAATTAGTCTTAAGGTTAGAAAAGCCACTCAACTACTGACATAAATTCTTTGGGATGTTAAAATACTTAAAACCGATTTAGCTTTCAACAAAGTTGAAAGAAGAGCTGGTTTAGCTGTCGGCTGAGAGATGACCTGCCCAGTTTACCCCAACATCTGTCCTTTCTGAGTCTCTTCATAGGTCTTGGAGATTCAAAAGTCTCCTATTATTGTCCTTCAGCCTGAAGGACAAAAGTTTTCCATTTCTGAGGTACAACTCGGCCAGCAACTTGTTTGTTTATCATCCTTTATCTGAAATGTTCTTACTTTATCCTTGATTCCAGAACACTTTCACCCAACCTGGCAGCTACTGGGTTGACAGCATCCCTAACCCTCCACATTAAATCTAACACTGCTGCAGTGTCTTGTCTCCCTCCCTCGGTCTTTATGATGACAGGTAGGTGAAAACCCACATTTTTGTTGGTCCTTTGGCCAAAATTTGTCATTATGTTTTAGTTGCCTTTTAGGTGTTTCTCTGTGGCTTCGTTCTTCAACACACTGATAACAATCTAGAATGAGTCACATTCCATCTGTCTTGTGACTTACTACAAATCTTTCATCGGCAAATTGGGGTATATATACATACATACATGTATATAATCTCCAATTTTCAATTCATAAACATTGTTGTCTCATAGAAATTGATGGGGCAGTCACAGAGACCTCAGATGTGTTGTCACAGGTATCACACCTCACTGCTGTTTTGCTGTGTGGTATTGTAACTTACTCAGGTGCTGCTCCTCTAGCTTTGAGAAGTAGAAATTCTCACTTTCATTTTCTTGTAATTCTCCTTATCTATAAAAAGATCACAGCCATAAAAATTCCCATAGAAAACATCTATATTGTTAGATTACTTGGTCTTTAAAAAGCTATGCCGTGAAGGGAAAGATAGTGACAATATTCTGAAAGGAAACTGTAATTTAAGCATGATTTCAAGGAGAAATAAGAACACTATAGAAATCTGGTACTCAAAGGTAGGGGTGTGTGTGTGTGTGTGTGTGTGTGTGTGTGTGTGTGTGGTGCACATGTGTGTATGATTTCAGCTCATATTTATACTCTAATGGAATTTTTGAAGATTTTTATTTATTTTGTTTTATGTATGTGGTGTTTTGCCTTTATGAATATATGTACATCACATGCATGCTGTATCCATGAAGACCCTGAGGTTGGAGTTACAGACCAGCTGCCACGTGAGCGGTGGGAATTCTAAGTGCGTCTGGAACTCTGGAAGAGCAGCCTTATGCTGTTAGCTACTGAGCCATCTCTCCAACCCCTACATTCTAATAGTATTTTACAAAGCCATATTTACTTATAGGAAAACACACATTAAGTGTACAACTCAATATACCTTGGCAAACTCTGTAACCATAATACAAATGGAGACAAAACATTAGCACCGTCTTAGCAACTGCATCATCGCAGTATTGATTTTGCCTTTCCTTGAACTTCTTATATAAGAAATTAACCAAGGTTTACAGTTCTAAATATAGCTTTTCCCATACAATGTTTCAAAGATTCACCCATGCAGTTCCTTTTTAATTGATATAACTATTTATCGGTACAGTATGGTCCCTCAATACATGCATACAATATATAATGATGAAATTAGATTAACTGGCATATCCATCACTCCAAAGGAATTCATCATTTATTTATGAGGACATTAAAAGCTCTCTCTTCCAGTAATCATGCAGAATGTGATAAATTATTGTTAACTATAATTTTCCTGATGTTTTGTAGGAGATAACAACTTATTCTTCTTATAAAGAGATATACTGTTGCACCTATTAACCACTGTGTAAAAGTAGCTTGTCTTTTTTTATTCTGATGTGTTAATTATGTTGTTCATCTACTCTTGTGCTGATAAACATTTGGGTTCCCCCATTTTAAGTATGTTAATGAATAAAGCAGGAATGGACTGTCTTACAGAAGCCTTAAATGTAGACACACACATTTATATATCTTGGATATCTATTGTGATATGATATAGATATAGATATATCATAAGTTAAGTAAATGTCAACTAGTTAACTTTCTTACAAACTGCCAAAGCTTTCTACAGTTTTTTTAGTCACAATTCCAGCAATATAAGTGAGCAACAGTGACGCTTGGGTCTTTCTGACTTTAGCTGTTGGTATTGTATGCAGTGGTATTTGGTTATGGCTTTAATCAAATTCTAGATGATCGATAACTTTGATCACTGTTTCATATGCATATAGGGCATCAAGTCTCCTTTACAAACTCATATCACTGGTGGTTTGAATGAGAATGTCCCCCCATAGGCTGGGTATTTCAATACTTGGTCCCCAGTTGGTGGCACTGTTTAGAGGTTTTTAGGATGGGAAGCCTTGTGGCAGGGATTACATTACAGGGGGTAAACTTTGGGAGCTCATAACCTCACCTCCCTTCTATTTTACCCTCTCTGCTTTGTGATTCTGGTTGAAGATATGAGCTCTTAGCTTCCTGCTCTGGATACCTGTAACCATGCATGCCTTCCCCATTTTTATGGACACTCGCCCTGGAACTGTAAACCACACAAACTTTCTTCTATAAGGTGGTTTATCACAACAGAAACACAACATTCAAGCTGTTTTGTCACTTTTAAGTGGGTTATATGCCTTTTTAACTGGTTAATGGGAATTCTTTTCATAGTCTCATGATGAGTTCAGATCATGACACATGTGCAAAAGACTTTCCCCTAAGTTTTTGTTGATTAGCAGAAATTCTCGTAAATTTTAATGGGATCCAGTGTGTGAACCTTTCTGTGCCCTGAAAATTCTTCTCATGCACAAGGTTGTGAAAATATTTCTATTTTTTCATCCTATCTGTACTTCTGAATCTTCACAGATTAGATGTGAAAGGTGCAGAATAAAGGCTCATTGATACTGCTTGTTCTCAGTAAGGGATCAAAGCTTCCCAGAATCACTCTTTTGAAGGATATTTTGCTCTACCTAGTTTCAATGATAACCTTTTGAGAAAAGATTTTATTGACTAAATATGTGTGACTCTACTTAGAGACCTCTACTCTGTCCTACTAGTTTGACTGTCCTAGGACTGTGATAAAAGCAAACCATGACTTTCAACTGCCAGCTTTGTTTTTTAGATTTGTTTTCCTTCTTCCTTTTTTCAAAGTCATTTTGATTTTTCTATGAATTCTTTATTGGATTCAAGAAACTCAGGAACCCCCGAGAACCACACAACATGTGTTCAAACCGACATTTTGGGTTTCACTGATTTCTGCTTTTGGCTTTTCCCCTCCTTTGTGATCTTATTTTTCCTGATGGGAGGTAAGTTTGCACACCTTAAATGCCAGCACTTGGGGACAAAAGTAGGTGGATCTCTGTGGCTTTAAGGCCAGCCTGGTCTACAGAGCAAGTTCCAGTACAGCCAGGGCTACACAAAAAAACCCTGTCTCAAAACACAAAATAAAATAAAAAAAATAAAGCCTTTAATCCCAGCACTTGGGAGGCAGAGGCAGGTGGATTTCTGAGTTCGAAGCCAGCCTGGTCTACAGAGTGAGTTCCAGGACAGCCAGGGCTATACAGAGAAACCCTGTCTCGAAAAACCAAAAATAAATAATAAATAAATAAATAAATAAATAAATAAATAAAAATAAACTCTTTTAAGGAGTGAAGAGATGGAAAAATAACAAGTATTGAAAGCTGCAAGAGAAAAACCACAAATTACATAAAAAGAAAATCTATCAAAATAACAGCTAATGTCTCAATGGAAACTTTAAAAGCTGGAAGAGCCTAGAGCAATGCATTCCAACGACTGAAAGACCATGATGACCAATTTAGATAATATACCCAGCAAAACTATCTGCCATAATTGAAGGAGAAAGAAAAACTTACCACAATATAGACAACCTATAATATTTTATATTAGGCTGGTGAGATGGGTGGCTGCTCTTTCAGAGGTCCTGAGTTCAATTCTCAGGAATCACATGATGGCTCACAGCCATCTATAAAGAGATCTCATGGCCTCTTCTGGCATGCAGGTATACAAGCAGGTAGAACACCTACATTTTTTAAAAAATACTTAAAAGAAAAATTATACCCAACAAACTAAAACTAACAAAATAAATAAATAAATTTTATTTATAATAAATGAACTTGATTATATATTGTTTATTTTATATTATATATACATATAATATACAAAACCTGTCTATTTAAGAAAATGGGGCAATGAAATCACATCCTGTTAATGAATTGTTATTAATCTCTGTCTTTAATCCCAATAGTACACTTTAATGAAATTGGATATACCAGAGTTTGTTACATATATGTTTTGATAGTAATGTCTTCTTGGTTAACTGGTTCCTTGATTAGATTGGTATCGCTCTTTATCTCCTCTGATTAGTTTTAGTATAAAGACTATTTTGTCTGATATTAGTATAGCAGTACCTACTTGCTTCCTGGTCCCATGTGATTTGAATAACTTTGTCTATCCTTTTACTCTAAGGTGGTACCTACCTTTAAAGTTGTGTTTCTTGTAGCTAACAGATACTTATCTACTATTTGTTAGTTTTTTGACTCATTCAATCAGCCTATTTTGAATGAAGAATTGAAGGTATTGATACTTCAAGTTATTATTGAGTGTGTAAGTTAATTGCAGTTATCATGTTATTGATTTTGGTGTTGTTTGTATTCGCAGTGATACTTTGTATTTTAGTGATTATAGATTTATATTTCTTTCTGCAGTCTCCTAGTTATGCTTGTTCCTCTCTTCAACCAGAAATAATGCTTCCTGTATGTTATATATTAATTAGTAATATATTAATAATATATATTATATATAAATAAATCTCTAGTAAGCATACAAACATGGAGAATAAATAACTCATTACTGAATGAGTGGGCAAATAAAGAAATCATTGATAAATTTGTTTATGTCTGATTTTACTAACAAAGACTTGGGAGCCAGATGCTGGGGTGAAAGCCTGCTAGCTCAGGGAAGCAGAGAAAGCACCCAGCTGACCTTCCTCCTCAGCCAATGTCCCAAAAGGAAAAGACCCCTCTCCTCCATACTGTCTCAAAAACTCTTCAAACTGAATGTCCCTCCTTTCTACTTCCTGTGTGTCTTTCCATCCTCCTGACTCCCTCTTACTCTCTGTTTTTTCTTCCTATATTCTCACCAATATAGGTGTACCAATAGTCCCCCCCACACATGTTTACTCCCTGTCAACTGGTTGCTTGCTCCACCTCTTGACCTATGTTTAACTTCATTTAATCCTGTTTAAAATAAGCAGAAATCTCTTGAACTAAAGATATGTGCTAAGGGCAGAGCCACACCACAACTAGAAACAGGGTTTTCCAGTAAATGACACAATCTTGGGGTTCACAGTGTGATCCAATATCCTGCAACACAACTCAAAAAAAATCATAAATTTAAAAAAAATTCTGGAACTAAATGAAAATAAAAACATGAGACAAGAAAACTTCTAGGATACACTGAAAGCAATCTTACAAGAGACATTTAAAGATCTAAGTGTTTACATGAAGAAATCAGAAAGAGATCTGGAGCGATGACTCGGTGAGTAAGAGCACTGGCTGCTCTTTCAGAGGCTCTGAGTTCAGTTCCCAGCACCCACATGGTGGCTCACAACCATTTGTAATGGGATCCGATGCCCTCTTCTGGTGTGTCTGAAGACAATGATAGTGTGCTCACATGTATTAAATAAATAAATAAATAAATAAATCTTTTTTAAAAAATTAAAAAGGACACAAATAAATGACTTAACAGTGTAATTCAAAAACTTTGAAAAACAAATCGAGTCCAAGCACAGCCAGTGACAAAACATAATGAAAACCAGAGCAGAAATCAATGAAATAGAAACAAGGAAAATAATATAAAGAATCAACAAATCTCAGAACTGGCTCTTTGAGAAGATAAATAAAATAGACAGACCTTGTCCCAGCTAAACAAAAGAAAAGGCCCAAATTAACAAAATTAGAAGTGAATGGGGAAATATTACAACAGACACCAAAGAAATTCAGCATTTTGTAAGGGAACACTTTTAAAATCTGTATTTCATTAAATGCTACATAACACAGGCTGGCTGCAAACTCAGATCTTGTCTCAGGCCCCTGAGTACATTGACTACAGGCACATGCTAACACGTATAGCTTGTTTTATGTGTCCTCAGTCTTACACCTAAGAAACCATTTCCTAGACTAAAGTCATGAAGATTACTCCTGGTTTTTGTTTTGTTTTGTTTTGTTTTGTTTTGTTTTGTTTTGTTTTTAGGGCTTACATTTAGGTATATATATTTTTGTGGTGTGGTGTGGTGTGTGTGTGTGTGTGTGTGTGTGTGTGTGTGTGTGTGTGTGTGTTCATGCATACCTGCATGTATGTGGAAGACTGAAGTAGGTATCAGGAATTTTCTTTGATTGCTTTGCACTTTTGTTTATTGAAGCAGGGTCTCTCATTGAACCTGGACTATGACAATTATGGCTAGTGTAGCTAGCCAGCTTAGCCCAGGTATACCCTGCTTCCAAAATGTGTGAATTGATAGGTAAGACTATAGCCAAGTTCAGTAGCTCACTCCTTGCATTCCTGTGGTTGGTAATACAGGCAGTGAGCTATGTGCTTCCTTCTGGGCTAGTCACTCTCATGCATGCATGAGGAATTTTAGCCTCAGAACCTCTCATCACATTTCTGCCTCTGTCTCCAAGCCTGTGTGTATTTAGAGCCCAACGTACATAGGGGATCCAGTGATATTTCTGCTTCCCAATTCAAAAATTATATTTATATAATAACCAACAACTATGCTAGGGAACTGAGCAGAAAGATATTTTAAAATTATTTTTATTTTTAATTAAATGTTATATGTAGGGTTTGGTGCATGTGAGTACAGGTCCCCATGGAAACCAGAGATGTCAGATTCCGCTGAAGCTGGAGTTACAGGAGATTGTGAGAAGCCAGACATGGGTGCTGGAAACTAAGCTCAGGTCCTTTGTAAGAGCAGTGTGTCTTCAGAACTGCTGAGTCCTCTCTTCAGCCCTCAGAAGAAAACTAACAAATATTAGAGAGGATGCTTAAATATTCCTAGCCATGAGCAAAATGCAAATTAGCACCATTTTGAGGCTCCATCTTGGAATGGTTCAGTCAGAATATCGATCCTCAAAAAAAGCAAACTTGGCACATGCCTTTAATTCCAGCACTTGAGATGTGGAGACTGGAGGATCTCTGGTCTTTGAAGAGAGTTCTAGGACATCCTAGGCTATTAAACAAAGAAACCCTGTCCAAGAGAGAGAGATACTAGGAATGCTTATCCACTGCTACTGAGAGTATAAACTGACACAGCTGCTATGAAATCAGTAGAGGTGTCTCAACAAAACAAACAAAATTATGAATAGATCTACTGTATGATACACCTACAACCCTCCTTATATAAACTCAAAGAACTGTAAATCAGTGTGCCACAGAAATACTTGCACATCCAGGCTTATTGCTGCAGTATTTACAAAACTAAGAAATAAAACCATCTCAGACGTCCATTAACAGAGGAAAGATGAAAGTTTATATACACAATGGAATGTTACTCAGTCATAAAGAAAAATTATACCATGACATTTATAGCAGAATGAATAGAACTGGATTGTAGGCTTATATTTTTCTAAAATCTACTTTAATAAGTATACTTAAATGCTTTAATCTCCCTTCTAGCCCACCACCCACCAGAGATAGTGGAAAGAAAAGGTTAATAGGACAAAAAAAGATGTGGACCTGTTTAGAAATAGTTCTTTGGGGTGAATACAATCTGCATTGTCAGTATATCAGTAGTTCAGTTCACATGAATCAGCAGCCATAGCTTGATCCACTCACAAACACCATTCACAAATCAGCAATGTCAGTTCAATCCAGAAGAAACCATGAGGCTCTGCCAATTGGCCTGAGTCTGCAGGGGCAGCAGAAGCCACTGGAATACCACCAAAAGTTCTTTGGTGCATTTCTCTCTACAATGTTACAACAAAGGATGGCCAGCAAAGAGTGGCAAGGCGAACCAATACCACACAGTGTGGACTACAGCCTGTTGGATTATATTTATACCTTTCCAAACATCACATGTTCTCTTAAACATCTGCTCTAGCAAAACATCATATGCCATTTTTCTAGGCTGCTTCAAGAATAACACCACATGTCTGTTCTCAGCAAAATACCTTCACACACGTCTGCTTCAGCCAAAACTTCCTCTCATAAGACAGTTTCCAGAAAAACATCACATGATACAACCAAGTCTCCAAAAACACCAGAAAGTTCCGTTTCACTGAATCATTCATTGTGTTAAGGGAAGTGAGCCAGACTCAAAAATACAAATACCACATTTTCCCCTTTTATGAAGTTCTGTGATTTAAATCTGTATGTGTGTGTGTGTGTGTGTGTGTGTGTGTGTGTGTGTGTGTGTGTGTGCATATAACTAGAAAGGTGACCGTGAGAGTGGAAAACAATCCTAAGCTATAGGGAAGAGAGGAAAAAAGAGAGGGGGAGGAATGGAACATAAGTTACATGACTGTTGCGGGGAGAAGGGCACTAGGAAGAAGGTAGTACAGGCAGAGGGACATGGGGTCAGGGAGCAATCAAAACAGTCTGTGTGAAAATACCACAATGAACCCCACTACTTAGTATGCTAACTTCAAACACTAATAAATTAGTATTGGGGGATAGATTCAGCTTTAATAATCATCTAATTTTAATACCAAGTTTTGATTGAATAGTAAGTACTTCAAGAGTCTTAGGGCTCTAAGATTTGGAATTTTTAATGGGAAACTATGTTTGCCTACTATTAATAATCATGTATTTTAATGTTTAAAATAAAGAATAAGGTGTGTGTCTTCCTTCCCATGTTTGCTTTCATTGTTTCTAGGTGTTATAAAAACATTTTATAGGCAGATATTATAAAGTCTTATACAATATAGCAATGTAACTTCCCTATACCTCCCGTTCCCAATCTCTAAAATGAAGACAGTAATAACATGACAGAGTCAATGAAGGGTTAAATTGTATTACTTTTTTTATTTATAAATTTATCTTATGTGCACGTGAGTGGGTGTGCATGTGGAGGTCAGAGGTCAAACTGTAGGCGTGTTTCTCTCCTTCCACCTCTACATGCATCCTGAAGATTAAACTCGGGTCATCACACTTGGTGGCACATGCTTTTGCCCAGCTGTCATTGTAAGGATTAAATCGCTAATAAATATGAAGCAATTAAGATAAATCCTGGCACCTCACCAGTGCTTTGTGTTATTTTTATTGCCTAATATGTGATCACACTCAGCAGAATTTGGGAAATCCTGATTGGCTCCAGGATGTAGGTTTTTAAATGAACCACTGAGATTTTCTTTGTCTGTGGATTTGTCAGTCTTCAGAGAACTCTGTAGAGATAGATTGCAAGTTGTGTTAAAAGAGAGACATGGGGTCTGAAGAGCTAGACTTACATCTCAATTCTGACACTTAGTAAATCCCTAGTCACTGTCTATGTCTCGAGTTTCTCATACATAAAATAGGGGTCATGATAGTATCTGTTTCATGAGGCTGTTGTAAAGATTGACTGAATTAATACAAAGAGGATACTTAGACTTATAAATGGTACATAAATAAAGCTTTACTACCATTATGACTGGATCTACTATCATTTTTAGGCTATACCTTTAAAAAAAAACATACAGGTCCTGTATGAAGGCATTTAAATTTGAGAGTATGATGAGTTCCAAAACACAATCAACCTTGAAACCTGGATATCTGTAACTTTTTTATAATTTGTTATTCAAGAATTAGGCATATGTCTCAGAGTAACCCCTATGAAAGTGTCCTTATATGAGCTGCTTCTTTGTTTCTTTATGTAAGCACATCCAGATCAAACTAGGATGTATATGTTCTATATTGTAAGATAAAATAATATTTCAGTTTCTGAAATAGGAGGAATTAGATTCACCCAACAGAGATGATAAAGTCTACAAAAAAAAAAAAAAAACACCTGGTTGTATATAGAATCCCTAGGGCACACAGATTCCTAACTGAATTTGGATGTGGACTAACTGAAAATCAATATCTAAGCCTTGGGGATTTCAAGGCTTATAGCCTACTCTAGAGACTGAAGTGAGTGTCTGGGAGCTTTGCAGTGATGCTCATCCAAGTGTTTCTGCCTTTTGAAGCTGTGAGAAAGAAGAGCCTGCTGGTCCAGGCTCACTGCTTAGGAAGCTAAGGCAGGAAGACCACAAATTCAGGGCTACAGAATGGTTCAAGTCCAGCCTAAGCAACTCAGTGAGACCCTAACACCAAGTAGAAGGTAAAACTAGAGAAAGGGTAGAGTATTTCCCTGGTACGCAAAAGATCCAAAGTTCAGTATGCTACACATGGAGGTGGGGAGCAGGTAATTGTCGGCTTCCTTCTTCCTCCTGCTCTCTAGTGAATATGCAGCATGGATTCAGCTCCTACCCTCATGCCAATGATTGTTAAAACTGCTGTCTTCATCCCTCTTCCTCTTCTTCTTCCTCTTCCTCCTCCTCCTCTTCCTTCTCCCCCTCTTCTTCCTCCTCCTCTTCTTCCTCCTCCTCTTCTTCCTCCTCCTGTTTTTCAAGATATGGTTTCTCTGTAGCCCTGGCTGTCCTGGAACTCAGTCTGTAGGCCAAGACGGCCTCCAACTTACAGAGATTCACCTGCCTCTGTTTCCCAAGTGCTAGAATTAAAGGTGTGCGCCCCCACCACTAGCTTCATCCCTTCTTCTAAATAACAATCTATATTAGTCAGTTTTGTCATTAGTACTGTGACAAATAGCTAAGAAAAATAATTCAAAATGAGGAGATTTATTTTGGCTCACAGTCTTAGGGTTTACAGCCTATGGTCATCTGGACTCTGTCTCTGGGCCACAGTGAAGCAGAATATCACAGCAGGAAGGTGTGATGGAATAAAGCTGTTCACTTCATGCTGATCAGGAAGCAAGGAGCAAAAGGAATCGGGCAGGAACAAGACATGCCTGTAAAATATCTACTTTCCCCAAGTACATCACCTTCTAAAGTTTCCAGCTCCTGAGGAAACAGGACCCCAGTGAGGACCAAGTCTGCAACACAGGAATGAGCCTGTGAGAAACACTTCACTGTCAAACCATGACGTGGCACTATAATTTTAGTACTAACTGAATACTTGCTCATGGACTTCTCACAGCATCTGCAGTTTCCCAAAGTAATTCATTATCTTTATTCTAATGCCTGTTCCTTCTCAGTAATTTCATGCATCACTTAATGACATCTCCTTATTAACTGACTGTCCAAATTGTCTCAACTCACATGTGGACCCCAGGTTACTCTAAAAATAAATTCCATACTGAGAAAAATTTCTGCACAGACTCTCTAAGGTCCAAAGTCTGTATCTCCACACAGTGGGCCATTGCAGTCCATCACAGTAATAAGTCCCCCCACACTTCAAGTTTAAATAAGGAATTCTTTTACCTTAGGATGCACTGAGTGCCATGAAAGTTGATAGGCTTTATAATCATGGCATTAATCCTTAAAATTACATGTAAAGTGTCATGCATGTAAGCAGGGTATTTTATTAGCGCTTGTATTTCATCAGGTCATTACAGCAGACTGTGACCCTGAGGTCTGGTCAGCCTCAGAGTAGTTCTCTCAGATGTCCTTGCCTAGTGAGCACCCCTTCACTTAGGACTTAGTCCTTGGTTCATTTGAAGGTCACCTTCCACAGTCCATGCTACCCTCTCCTACATCCAGTCATGGCCTGTACGAAGATCCCAAGTACCCCATGATTATCTGAAAAATGTAGGAAAATATTCCCAGAGGTTCTTGTTAGAGAATTTAGCTCTTTGCTTCTGAAAGCCTAGTCCAAATTGAAGGATGCAGCACAATTCCCACAGTTCCCAAAGGCAGCCAACTGCCAGCCACCCCATCTCGTAGCTCAGGAACACGCCGTATGAACCACACAGACATCTATAGTCGTCACACAGTGGCCTGTAGTCTTGTAGAACCCTTGGAGTCAACGACGAAGTGGTGGTGGGTTTCTTAGTTAATAACTCAGAACCTGAGCACGTTGTCCCCCTCAGCAGCTATGCATCGCTTAGGGAAGCCTGCGTTTTACAGTGATTTTACGCCATAGTCGTCCTAAATATTTCTGAGAATGTCAATATCTTACTTGTATTGTTGATGACTCATGTCTGGACCATAACCTCAAGTATTTTCATCCATCATTTAACCTCGGATTGTAACCATTACCTAAGCAGAAGTGTCCTCAGACACAGGAGCTAAGGAACACCCCACATACACACACATCAGCACTACAAACACACAATCAGAAATACGTGCACACATATATACTACTGGGAACATGGTTCTGTGGTCTATCTGTGCTTCATGGGCCAGTTGCCCAACCAACAGGTTCACTGCTCCAAACTAATGACCCTTACTTTTGAGTGATACATCAATTTTGCCTGTTTGCCAGTTAACTTCCATGGTGATGTGCTGGCAAAATTATATCAACTTGTCACATGCTAGAGTCATTTGAGAAGAGGGGAAACTTAATTGAGAAAATATTGCCACCAGCTTGGCCTATGGACAAGACTACGTGGCATTTTCTTGAGTGATGATTGATGAGGAGGAGCCCGGCTTACTGTGGGTGGTGCCACCCCTGGGCTGGTGGTCTTGAGAGCTATAAGGAAACAGGGTGAACAAGCCATGGGCTGCAAGTCAGTAAGAAATGATCCTCCATGGCATCTGCTTTCAGGTCCTGCCTCCAGGTTTCTGCCCTGAGTTCCTTCCCTGACTTTCCTTCATGATGAACTGTGATCAGGAAATGTAATGTGAAACAAACCCTTTCCTCCACAAGTTGCTTTTGGCTTAGACAGTACTAGAAGATACTATACGGCCTGCTAGAGGAGAAAAGGCATCAATAGTTGCATTACGCTCTGAACCCTATGAACAACATCAACATGCCAGGCAAGAAAGGGTTATCTATATGAGAGTGGCACAGCCATTACAGTGGTAACCAACAACCCTCTGATTGGCTTTGATTCCTGATCCACTGTAGGGAATCCATGCCTTGTATCATAACCCTGGCCATGAATCCATATTTTAGAATGTCATAGACCCTAAGAGGGGAACTTACTACTTTTGTTAGCTAAATGGATGTATTGTCAAACTACCTTCTAAATATTTATGTTTATACCCATAGAGAAATTCTACTCAGCTTAATCAGAAAAACACCTCTTAGCACTGAATGTCAATGAATACGGAGACTGGTAACTGCCCATGGTACCAAGAATAAGTGATGGTTGAGAGTTCTGACCTAAACAAGACATTTATACCAACTCCTTTATGGTTCTTGTAACATCACAGAATATGGGGAAGAATGGATATAAGAGCCAGAGGCTATGAAGAAGAACTACAAAATACCATCCCCTAGGCATGACACAATCATTGTAATCATGAATTCACAGTTGCTATGGTTACCTGTTCCAAGATTTGCACAGAACTGGGGCTTGTCAGCAGTCAGTCCTGAGTGGGAAAGGGACTAACGCTCCTGCTGAACTATTAGCTACTGATAGATTCTGGGAGCGAGTCGGGGCCTTTAGTTGTATACCCACCAATAAGCACAGACTCAATGGATGGTTCAAGCCTATGGTCACACAGCCAGCCTTAGTTACGCTCCAAGGGTCATAAAAGAAGAAGACATGAATGTGGTAAGGGGAGTTGTAGAGAAGTCATGGATCAATAGGGTATAAGGAAGGTAAGAGGGTGGGTATTTTGATAGCTTAGGAGCAGGATTTACTGATAAAAAACTGTGTGTTTCCCTAGTGTGACAGTCCAACGATGCTTGGGCGGCACTGCTTAGTTCATTACTGGTTCTTTATCAAATGCTAGAGAATTTAAGAAACTCAGTGGGAAGATCCTGCTTACCATCCAGACTGTGGGCATAGTGTATAGTGTGAATGGATAATTCCCTATTGCTGTTATACCAAATTACCAGATATTGGTGCTTATAACAGCATAAATGCATTATCTAGTTGTAAAGAACTAACAGTCCCCAGGGATGCCTTCCTTCTGGAGCCTACACAGCCATGCCTCTTTTCATGGCTTTTCCTTGGTAGAGACTGCCTGTGTCCCTAGACACAATCACCCCTTCCTTTCTCTTTGAAGTCCATCCTTCCAACCTGGATTTCATCATTACACCTTCTCCCTTAACCTCTGCCCCACACGTTGCTTATAAATCTCTCCACAATTACATTGGTCTGACCCAGATAATGCAAGAGAAGCTCCCCTTCTTTTGATCCCTAATTCCCATTTGCAATTCACACCTTGTAAGTATTAGGACAGCAACACCTCTTGAGTTCTATTATTCTATCCACCTCGGTAAGGAACACAGCAGTGTTTTCAGTACAAAGGCATCTCCTTCCTGTGACCAGGAGTTGCCTAGGTTCACCAGTTGCTGCCAACAAGCAGGTTATTCGTTTCTTGCTTTGCCAGCCACACATCACGGGCACTGATCCTTTAGACAGTGGTTTTCTTATAGGTAGAGGATAACCAAGCATTTCAGTATATCCCTCCTGCCACAATGAAAGCTTGTTCTCACTGCACATGGCCTCTCTGACAACACTATGCACCTCCCCAGGTGAATACAGTCTTCCCCCTGCTTATTAAAATATGCAGCTCATCTGGGTAAAAGCTAATTAGCTGGTTTGGGTAGGGGATTGGGTTCACCGACTGTGGCATGTTTGAGAGCACTAAGTATGTTGATGCGGTTGCAGTAGAGTGAGCAGGGGATAAAGTGATGCAAGGTGACACCAAGTGGCATGGGCCAAATCACTGAGAGTTTGGGGTTTCCTGGGCAGAGATTACTATGGGAAGCCATTATAGGAATTTCGGAAGTTTTAGTTTCTACTGTGTAGGGGAACACGGCAAAGGGACAAAGGCAACGTGGAACAAGATAGCAGGGTGTTGCCAGTGAGTGGGCACCTGTTTGTTTATGAGGAGAATGAGGTGCGACTCAACAGTAAGGAGACAGTTAACAGTCCTCAGTCCAGGTGAAAGAAGTGGTTTGACCTGGGGAGCTAACAGGAGAGCTGGTGAAGACACATGTGGGAAGATTCGGAAGACATATTCAACAAGACTGTCATATTGTATGAGATTTTTACACAGACTAGTATAACCTACTGTAGTGGCTATTCCTGGTTGTCAACTTGACTATATCTGGAATGAACTGCAATCCAGAATTGAAAGGCTCACCTGTGATCCTGATCTTGAGGCCGGGAGATACAAGTTTCTGACCTAGATCTTGGCCTGGAAATCTTGAGGCATAGTGCCAATGAATCCCAGGAGATCAAGGCAAGGAGATCTCTGAATTCAAGATCATCTGGGACAAAGACAAGTCCCAGATCCAGGTCTGTTGGTACACACCTTTAATCTGGGCCACACCTTCTGCTGGAGACCTACATAAGGACATTGGAGGAAGAAAGACTCTCTTCTTCATCTGCTTGCCTTGTGGGACTGAGCAACTGCTAGATCCTTGGACTTCCATTCACAGCTGCTGCTGACCATTGTTGGGGAGTTGGACTACAGACTGCAAGTCATCAACAAATTCCCTTACTATATAGAGGCTACCCATAAATTCTGTGACTCTAGAGAACCCTGAATAATACAACTACCATATGCTGTTGTCAATTAATCTCTGCTCAAATTGAATCCTAAAAGTCCTGCCTCCTTCTCTCTGCCCAGCCATTGGCCACTGGCAACTTTATTTACCTATCAAAACCAACTAGGGGTGGGGTTTCTTAGCATCTTACATGCAGATGTGCAGATTCCCTGTAATTTGGGGGACCAAATTAACATAAGTAGTGTTAGACAAAATCCACAACAACTATGAGGTGTATTCACTTATGATTTGTGTTTGATTGTTCATCTCAAAGAATATTGTTTTCTTAAAACGAGGAAAAACTGAGGCATTATTAGAATGTACAGTGAGCACCCCAAATGGACGTATGGCTGTTGGGATTATATCCCAAGATTTTGGTCACAAAGCAGCCTGGCCCACTGAAAGAAGCATGTAGCACTGTGTTCAGAAGATGCTGACTCTGGTTGTGCAGGCATCGTGTGAATATCATTATCCACAAGTACTGAAAAAGAGTGAGTTAATTCCATTTGCAACAGCTACAAAATAAAATAAAACACATAAGAATGAAGTTAAGGCAGTAAAAATCCTTAAAATGAAATTACAAACTACAAATGAAAAAAAAAAACAATTTAAAAGACACAAAAAAAAAACTGAAAAAGAATGTCTTATTTTCATGGATTGGACATCTATTACTTAATGTGGATTAGAGATTCAATTTAATCTCCATCACAGTAGTAATGCCTTCTTGAGAAAACAAGTCTAGAGACTGTGTAAAGCACAAAAGATCCCTGATAGCCAAAGACATCTTGAGCAAGCAAAACAAAGCTGGATGCAACGTAGTGCCTAATTTAAAGACATAACACAGATTATACTGCATGGAAACAGGCATGTAGGCTGATGGAAGAGAGTGGAGATGCAAGCAATAAACCCAGGTGTCTACAGACGATGATTCTTGACAAAAGTGCCAAACACACACTGGAAAAAACAATCTCTTTGATAACAAACTAGACATAAGTACGAGACTGAAACTTGACCCTTGTCTCTTACCTAGGCAGCTAAAAATGAATCAAAATCCCAAATGTAAGACTAAAATTATGAAACTCCTCAAGGAAGACATAGTGGGAAAAATGCCAAGACCTTATGGGCACCACAAACAACAGTAATCAAAACGGAACTCTGTGTATTCTCAGTGTTCTATGACAACTTCACATAAGTATAGAATATGCTTTGGTCACATTCACCCCATCACTCTCTCTTATCCCCTTTCCACTCCCATGGAACCCAGTTCTCTTCCCAATGAGTTATCATCCTACAAGAAGCAATCTATAGATTCAATGCAATCCTACAGCTTCTTTAATATTAACTCTTTCCAATCCATGAGTCTGGGAGGTCTTCCTGACTTCTAATGTCTTCCCCAACTTCTTTCTTCAGTGTTTGAAAGTTTTCCTGGGGCTGGAGAGATGGCTCAGTAGTTAAGAGCACTGACTGCTCTTCCAGAGGTCCTGAGTTCAATTCCCAGCAACCACATGGTGGCTCACAACCATCTATAATGGGATCTGAAGCCCTCTTCTAGTGTGTCTGAAGATAGCTACAGTGTACTCACCTACATAAAATAAATAAATAAAATCTTTTTAAAAAAATAAAAAAAGAAAAAAAATTTCCTTAGTTGAGTGAATTCCCCAGCATTCTGCAGACTACTGTGAATAATTGCTGCCCTGATTGCTTTCTCAGTTTGCCATTGGTAATTTGTCATTTGGAAGGTTACTGATTTTTATATGTCAATTTTAGATACTGTCACATAGCTGAGTCACACAATGCCTGTGACTTGGCTCCTTTCTCTTGCAGCTTTCAATACACTTTCTGTTCTGTGTAATTAACATTTTTATAATAATATGATATGGGTAATTTCTTTACTGTTGCTGTTTATTTGGTGTTCTGTGTGTATCTTGTACGTGGTTGGATCTCTCACTCCCTAGAGTTTGACATTTTTCTCCTATGATTATATTGAAAATATTTTCAATGCCTTTGGCTGAAAATATTTTGATCCCTTTCCTGGTTGATAATTCTCAGATTTTATGATGGTTTGAATAGGTTTAGTCACCCACAGACTAAAGTAGTTAAGAGCACTGACTGCTCTTCCAGAGGTCCTGAGTTCAATTCCCAGCAACCACATGGTGGCTCACAACCATCTATAATGGGATCTGAAGCCCTCTTCTAGTGTGTCTGAAGATAGCTACAGTGTACTCACCTACATAAAATAAATAAATAAAATCTTTTTAAAAAAAGAAAAAAAGAAAAAAAAATTTCCTTAGTTGAGTGAATTCCCCAGCATTCTGCAGACTACTGTGAATAATTGCTGCCCTGATTGCTTTCTCAGTTTGCCATTGATAATTTGTCATTTGGAAGGTTACTGATTTTTATATGTCAATTTTAGATACTGTCACATAGCTTTGGATGCTTGGCCCATAGGAAATGGCATTATTAGGTGTGGCCTTGTTAGAGTAGGTGTGGCCTTGTTGGAGGAAGTGTGTCACTACAGAGGTGGGCTCTGAGATCTCCTATGCTCAAACTCCACCCAGTGTGGAATTGCAGACTCCTCCTGTCTGCCTTTGGATGAAGATGCAGAACTCTCTGCCTCTCCAGCCCCATCTCTGTCTGTAGGCTACCATGCTTCCCACCATGATGACTGAACCTCTGAAGCTGCAAGCCAGCCTCAATTAAATGTTTGCCTTTGTAAGAGTTGCCTGGATCATGGTGTCTCTTCACAGAAATAAAGCCCTAAGTAACATAGATTTGTTTCCTTAAATATCTTAACATGTTCTATTAATACACTTTACTAGAGTTTGGAACAGTAAGCTGTCGTAGTGAGAAAAGGCACTTGTCACCAAGCCTAACAATCTGAGTTAGGGTCCACACAAAGAAGTGACTCCTGTAGTTTGTCTTTGGGCCACCACATTCATGCCATGGCACACATGTGATGATACACACATGTACTAATAAATCAATGTAGTTTTAAAATGTTTAATTCATCATTGACTCTAACTAAAATTATTTAATTCCTCCTACCTTATATTTTGTGTCCACATGGCCCATTCTGTTGGTGAGGCTCTCCCTGGGCTTCTTATTTGACTTACTGAACTTTTCATTTCCAACATTATTTATTGATTTTCTTCATTATTTCTTTTTATCCATGTAAATTTTTATATCCTGAATTGACTGTTTTTTTTTTTTTATTTCAGTTAGCTGTTTGTGGTCCCTTAGAATTTGTTCGGCAGTTTATTTGCTCCCTCGTTGAATTCTTTGAACCTATCTATAACTGTTAGAATGTGATCTAAGTTGTTCTCTTTCTGAGCCATTAATATGGAATTGATACTTATAGCTTACATTTTTTCAAACCCTACTTTTAATAAGGGTTCTTAAATGTTTTAACTTACCTTCTAGTCCACCACCCACCAGAGGTAGTGGAAAAGAAGTTTCTTCAAACACTGAAGAAAGATGTTGGGGAAGACATTAGAAGTCAGAAAGACCTCCCAAACTCATGGATTGAAAGACTTAATGTTATTAAAGCAGCCATAGGATTTAATTGAATCTATAGATTGCTTCTTAGGATGCAGAAGTGAACCTATTTAGAATATGTTCTTTGAGGCAAATACAATCTACTTTGTCAGGAAATCAGCAGTTCAGTTTACAAGATTCGGCAGTGGCAGCTCAATCCACTTGCAAATACTTCATGAATATACCAGCAGTCCAGTTCAGTAGTTGTGGTATGGCCTAGCATATATAGCCAGGCCTCAGCTGAGTTGGCAAAAGTCAGCAAGAGGGACCAGGACCAACAGAGAAGCCAGAAGAAGTTCTCTGCTGTGCCTCTCTCAGTGAAGCAAAGATGCAAGACCAAGAAGCATTGTAAATCTAGCTATGCAAGCCCCATCACTGTCCATTGAGTCTTATTTATACTCCCTCCAAACAGCAAGTGTCCTCCACGGGTCTTGCCCCACCATGTGTCTTGCCTCACCATGTGAGTCTGTATCAACTGACATCACTCTGCCAGTCTGCCCAATCCATAGAAGCAGCAAGAAGCCATCAGAAGACCACCAGAAGTTTTTTGGTGTGTTTCTTTCTATGGAGTCATGACAAACAGAGCTCAGCTATGCAGTGTAAAGCTAACCAATACATGCATGTCGTTAGTGAAGAATATTTCATCAATACTTCATCATCTGTCCTTTCACTTGCTTGCTTTAGCAAAGAGAATCCTTTCACTTGTGTCTGCTTCATAGGTTCCTTCACATGTCTGCTTTAGTGAAACATCCTCTCACCTGTGTCTGCTTCAGGAAAACACTCCTTTATATATCTGACCCAGCAAAGCACCATCCAACACAACTGATTTTCCAAGAAAACCATAAGTTTCCACTTCAGACACTCTTTAGAATGGACACGTTGTCCCAAGGCTTGCATGTTTGGAGTAGTTTGCTGGGTGGGACCTCCTGGCACATCTACTCTGAGCAAACCTTAGGAACAGGGCTCCGTATGCCCTCTGCTTAGCTGTTTTATTAGCTTTTGCCAAAGTGATACGAGCAAATGTCTATTCATCCGGGAACAGACACCATTAACAGACCCAAGTACATCATAGTCCAACTTCAATTAACCTCTGTTTTCTATATATTCTAGATTCTCCCAAGATCACTTGTGGTTCGGGGAGCAAGAGCTTGATCCCAGGTGAGGGTCTCTCGAGTCTCTTTTCTCATTCTACGTCTATGTCAAGAGCTCCATTACCATCAACCTGGTTCCTAATGTGTTATTGCTCTACTCTAGTTTCCATGGCTACTGGCCCAAGTTAATCTCTATGCCAAGACAGCATCATATTATGTCTAGAGGACAACATACAACACAACTCCAATCCTCCATCTCTTGCATTCTTTCTGCCCCTCCCCCTCCCCAAGCCTTGGAAGAGGTGATGTATTCATTACCTTTCTTTGAGTATTGTGCAGCCTGTCAGCCGTATCATTTGTTTTCAGTAGTTTAGCCAGTTATAAATCTCCCATTGTCAAGTGTTCCTCCACAACCAAGGCCAGCATCTGTACTCTATGGGTGTAAGCATAAAGGTTTAGAAGGCAATTTGACAGGTGTGATCACAGCATCCACTTTAACAAAACAGTAACAGGTGCTTCCCCACTGGGGCCTATGGCTTTCCACATCACAGGGATTTATCTGAGTTTACAGGACCAGATGTGAATTCCCTCCCATGGAGCAGCCCTTAAATCTAATCAGAGAGTTGCTGGTTGTACCCAAAACAGTTCATGAAGCTATTGCACCAGCCGGTACATCTCCTGTGACATGTTGGTAGCATAGCAGGATACAGGTCCACAGCCAAGTAGGACTCTGGGTGATAATTCTCCCCTGGCAGCCTGCATAGCCCATTCCAGCACTAGGAAAACTAGCCAGCAGGGAGGAAACGCTTACAGATCAGTCCCAGCTTGATTCCTTTATGTTCTGAACCAAAGCATGTAGTGCAGTCAACAGAAGGTTCTACCATCTAGTTCTGGCGTGCAGTCACCAGCAGCAGCAATGACCTTTATCATTTTGGGGTCCTCTAGGACTCCCTGTCCAGCAACTCTTAGGGAAGTAGCAGCAAACAAACAAACAAACAAACAAAAGCCCCACTTTGTTTGGTTTCTCTGCCATATCTGGCCTGAAGGCTTTTTACGAGTCTGTAAGACACTAAACAGTGTCTTACAGTGGTAACAGTGGTAAACAGAGAGCCAGGCTCTCCAAAGGCCCCAGCGCTCAGTTGGTCTCAGGAGCCGGCAGCTAAGGGGCTACTAATGTAAACTGTTAGCCAGGTCCCACGCAGCAGGAAAAGATTCTACACCTTCTCAACTCTTTCCTGAAGAGAGCAATGAGGAGGTTCTGAAGAGATGACTCAGAAATTGCAGGCTCACTGCTTTGGCAGAGGACTGGAGTTCCATTCCCAGCACCCACACAGGGCAGATTACCACTGCCTTTAACTCCAGCTCCAAGGGATCCAATAGTCTCCTCTGGCCTCCACAATCACACACACACACACACACACACACACACACACACACACACACGAGTAATGTTGAGTATAGCAGAAGAACTCTATGGGAAGAACTCTATCTAGTTCTCTCTAATGCCATGAGCTGCACCACCCTTATCCTGGGAACTTTCATAGGCCTACTGTGCATCTCTTCACCCCAGTGGCTTCAGGATAGCTAGCTCAAACCACTTAGCCCAGACCATGTCCAAGATAGAACAGGGCTGTGCTTCTGTCTACCACTTGGGTTGGAGCCTTGGTTCTGACAGGCTTTGAGATGCAGCTGGTATCACTGCTTGCTGCAGCCATACCTGTTTACTGTAGGACCCCTGAGTCTGGCAGCTCTGGGCCAGCAGTTGCAGTAACTCCTCGCCTCCTCTCTACTCAGCAGCACAGGGTTGCCTGGGATCGGCAGGCTGAGCGAACGAACAACTGCCACTCACAGCATTCTTTTTTTCTTACACGAGGGAAATGTACACAGTTCGCTCTTAGGGGATTATTGTCCACCCTCGGAACAAGCTTAGTCTTTCTCGTCTATGTTGTCTTATCAGCTACGTCTTCTACGAATTATTGTTTTAGGTTTGAAAGCCTCCTGGTAGCTCTGCATCTGGCTTGCTCTGTGCATCCGAGCAGCTTGACACAAATCTTACCACATTCACTGTGGAGTGACCTGGTATCTTGGTTTGTTTTCTGTTACTGTGATGAACACCATGACAAGAAACAATTTTGTGAGAGTAGCATTTGGCTTCCACATCCAGGTCACGATCCATCACTCAGAGAAAGCAGGGCAGGAACTCAACTGGAAGCAGAAACAAGAATTATAGAGGAATACCACTTACTGGTTTTCTCCCAGGTTCATACTCACCTACCTTTCTAATACATCCCAGGAACACCTACCTACCTAAGGATGGTACCACAGCAGGCTGGAATCTCCTATACTGGTTATCAACCAAGAAAATCCCACGGACATGCTCACTAAGAGCCAGCCCGATGGAGGCAATATCTCAGCTGAGGTTCCCTTTTTTCAGACCTGTCAAGTAGACAGTGAAGATTAGCCATCACACCTCGCAGACTATACCCCACCTTAATTGCCCTTTTAAAAATAACTCTTCACATCTGGATTGCTTCACCACTTCGCAAACCTGATTTACATGCCAGGCTAAGTCACTTGGATCTGTAAATGCCTCTCCTATCTCATAAATAGCATGTCTCACCATGGGACTCCACAATGTTGCCTAAGTTTCATACCATTCTTGAGGACTTTGCTCAGTTAACTTCTTCTGTGAACATAGTCTTAGCAGCTGTGATAAACTGGGAATCAAACACTGTCTCTCATTATCCCCAGTTCCCTCAGTGATGACAGTCTCCCCCTACTCTTACTGTTTTTGGAGTCTCTGCCAGCAGTAACCAGCTTCTAATGGCTCACATGAGCCAGAGCACAGGGGCCTGATTCCTCTCAGATCACCTCACGTGATTCTCAGTGTCACTCAGCTTCTCTACTTGCACATCATTTCAATCAATCCCATCAGCCCCCATACCATAGTCTCTCAACACCAGCCCATGAGAGGTTCTTTCTCTTCTTGTTTAAACAGCATTCACAGCTCAAGCAGTTCAGAGGTTGAATACCCCCTGACAGCCATGATGTCATACACAGACCCATGATTAAGGCCCCATCTTCATGCACAATTGTGAATAGAACTGGGGAACACCATGTTAAGTAAAAGAACTGATATACAAAAGACAAGTAGCATGCAGTTTTCATCACAAAAGCTTCCTTTGATCTGAATGTGGATGAGTGATTACCAGCAGCTAGAAGGGAGGGAAGTTGAAAAACATGTACCACCAAAACACATCTAGATGAAAGTAGTGAATTCTGAAATTCGGCACCCCCGAGGTGACTAGTGTACAACAATGTGTCACACATTTTATGGAAATCTAGAAGGAAGGAGGTTGAAAAGTGCAAATATCAGAAATAGGAAGAAAATGAAAATGGCATTTACCTTAATTTGGGTAAGTACATATTACAGGCATGGACTGAATTACTAACACTGTACCCCACAAAATGTATAATTGCTACATAGCACTCAAACTCTTTAAAAATTAAAATAAATGAACCTTTTAAAAATACATTGAGCTGGAAAAATGGCTCGGCAGCTTCAAACACTTGCGGTGTGATTGTGTAGATCAGAGCTCCAATCCTGGCATCTGTAGAACAAGCTGGGCATCCTCCATCCTGGCATCCTTCAGATACACGTCATTCAACTCCAAGGGATCAAAACACCGTCTTCTTGCCTCCACCCTCTCACAGAAGCACACACTTGCATATACACATTCACATTTGTTCTCACACAAATACAATTTTAAAATGTTTCAAAAAAAAAAAAAAAACCCCTATCAATTAAAAAAAGTCATCCTTTCCCCAATAAAACACTGCATAGAGCAATTCCATTCCAGACCAAAATGTACACTCCTGGGATTCTTCTTACAACCATGAAGAGTAAGAGAGCCTGAAATCATAAATGGCTTTTTAAAATCTGTGAAAACACAGGAAATGGCATTTCAGATACTGGACAGCACAGAACCTTGATTGCTGAGAAAAGAGAAGCTATAATAAAGACCTTATCATTCAAGGATTCCTACTACGAGGTAATTTCCCATGTGTGTTGCAGGGAGATAGACTCCAAACACAGCCCAGCAACCTCATTCATCTGAGGAGACGCAAATGTACGCGGGGCGGGGGAAGGCTCAAGAAAATGGACTACTGAGAGGATGAAGCCATACAGAGAAAAGTTCCCTAAATTTATGTAGGCATTCCCTTGAGTCTTTGACTAAATACCAAGATATGTGTGCATAGGATGAAATCCCAGGAAATGAGGCAAGAATAACCTCTGAAAAGAGCAGCTACCACACAGATGCAAAGAACTGTAAGACAAATGTTATGGCATGAATACCAAGTGCCGCCCCCAAAAGGCTCCTTGCTCTGAAGGGCTGGTCCCCGGCTGGTAGCTCTGGCTTTGGAGATTCTGGAAACTTTAGGAGATGTGAGCTAGCTGGAAGAAGTATGCCACTGAGGTCATGTCATTGTCTTGGGTCTCTTGTCTTGGGTCTAATCTCCGTCACACTCTCCTGCCGGCTTGATGTTCTACCTTACCACTGACCTAGAATCAGTGGAGCTGAGGATGAAAAGAAAGTCTGACTAACATACCAAGTTAGCCCAAGAGCCAGAGATCATTCCTATTTCTATCACCAGCACTCAGGAGGCAGAGGGAAGAGAAGCTATGAGTTAGGAGCTGGACAGAGTGAGACCCGGCCTAAAATAAACACCTTAGAAAGACAACTTAATGAGCCATAACAGAAAGACGCCTTCGCATCGTTCAGAAAAGATCCCTTAAAAGGATTAAATTGACCTATAGCTACTAAGTTAAAAGCTAAGGGGAAAAAATGTAAACTCCTTTCAAATAAATAGCAAAATGCAAAACTATACAGAGTGTTGCCACCATCCTTGTTTGCCCACTAGAACTAGGTTATAATGCCCCACGGCTGCAGATACCACAAGCTTTGGCTATAGGACCAAGAAAAAAAGGCCAAACTGGAACTGAGCTAGAAACTTCTTCCTGGAGGTGAAATACTATCAACAGTCTTACTTAGCTGTGAGCCCCGCATGCTGCTAACGTGCCAGGTAAGGTATATCCACTGGGGCAATAGTGGCAAGGATGCTATGGGTGTGTTCAAGATCTTCCTGATCAATATGAGATCCAATCCACAAAATCCATCTGGTGCTGCAAACCTGGCCAAAGGCCCATGACTGAGAAAACATCGATCCCCATGGGGAAATTACTGTTGCATTGCTGGATGGATTCCATGCGCCCATCAAACTACCTTCTAAACACTTACATCTCAATATTTTCATTTGCATACCCAGGCTAGTGCTGCTGTCAGCTTTGGTCACCAAACTCCTTTTTGTAGTCGGCAGTAGTTATAAATGTTGTGTCAAAGTTCTGAGAACCAATAACGGTGGAGCGTTCAGCCCCAAATGGAACATTTATACTGCCCACCACAAGGCTCAGGGACATTACAGAAGGAACAGAATGAATGGGAGAGCCAGAGGATAAAAGGTCAATATATTTTATCAGTTTATATCTAAAGTGTTCTAGATTACTCCTATATTTTAGAAAAATCACTATTGGTATTATAGAGAATTAAAAATAGAAGACAGGGGAAAAGTGAAAAAGGAGACCAATAAAATTTGTATAGGTATTTTTTAATTTTACATGTGGGAGTATTTTGCCTGCATTATATATATATATATATATATATATATAATATCATGCATGTTTCATTCCCACAGAGGCCAGAAGAGGACCTAGGATCCCCTGAAACTGGAATTACAGACATTTGTGAGTCACCATGTGGGTTCTGGGAACAGAACTCCAGGTCCTCTGTAAAAGAAGCAGAATGGATAAGTGCTGAACTGTCTCTGCAGACCAATGAAGACTCTGAAGCAGCTATTACTTACGGATGCATGGGAAGGTCTATCTTTGAGAAGCTAATAACTTACTAACCTATGTGATGATTTCAATACAAATGTGTTCACTTTTTTTTCTTGAAAAATAAGTGTACTGGTTAAGGGTAAACAGCTTCCCTGGGACCTTAAATCCTTGGTCAACTGGCTTACATGGTTAGACATACAGAATATCCTTTACTGTGGTTACTTTAATATGCTTTGTAAGATAGAATTTTTAAATTTTTATTTACTAATTTAAGCTAATTTACGCTCAACAGTGCTGCAATGTAATATACTGCCTTGTAGCACCATGCTGCAGGCTTGTAACTTCAAAACATTTGAAAACCTAACCATGTTATCCCCTCCTCTCCTAAACTTCTAGTTATCTGTGAGATTAATCACTGAGGGTGATCCCACAAATTATTCAAATTTTGATTTCTCCCCAGTCTAATCTCTGTGCTATAATTTAAATAGTTTCCATAACTCTAGTTTTGAATGTATCGATATTTTATTCTGTAAGTTTAAATTTGCTGTTAGACTTCTACAAGAAAATTTTTATTTCCCTTATGGCATTTTTCATCTTTAGAAAAAAAGTTAATATAACATGCACATAGATAATTTAAATGTTTTTGTTAAGTGCCCATTATTATATAGAAGCATATTACCATATAAATAAATTATTCATAAACTAAAAATAAAAATGAGTAAACACACAGTTTGCACTAAGTCTTCAACAGTGTGCCAAGTCAGACGTGGTTGTTCCTTCTGAGCATACTACAGTTTCAGCACTGATTTTTGAAGAGAAAAAAATTACACCTTTAAAAAAAAAAAATCTGTATTAGTTTCTTTGTGTTGAGCAAAATAAGGCCAGAAACAAAAGACTACATCTCTTCTGGGCTGCGTCAAAGGCTATGCTACAGTGGTTGGAAGAAGAAAGCAGCTTCCTGGGATTGTGAACAAGGAAGCTTGCTCTGAAGAGACAAGGAGGGAGATTCACAGAAACCTTCACCTTAACCTCGATGAGCATTCTCTTAGGTAGTCACTTTTAACTTTGTTAACATTTGTTGAATGCACACTCAAGATGTGTGTAGTTTATCTACATCATGCAAATCAATAGATAAAATAATACTATACCTATGTTAGAGATACATATGCCACTGTAAATGTCAAAAGTATAGATTTCTTCTACTTCTATACACAAAGGTAGACAAAGATGCAGCTTCAGGGTGTAAGCTGCCAATACCCAAAAGAACTCTACCGGGGAACCTTCTGGCCACGCTGGCCTGGGAATAGATAGGCAGTCTGTACTCTCCTTCCTGACCTCTACTGCAGATTCCACAGCTTCATCTCCAGCCCTGCAGCAGCCATTCAAAATCTTTATGTCAGTCCCCAGTACCTAAAAAAACATTCTACCTGAGACCCTCAGTGCTTCTGAATCTATGCAACCCACAGACCTCACATGTTCCTAAGATCTAGAGAGGACAATAGAAACCAAGGAGCAGAACACACAACCAACAAAGACCAGATATCACAATAGATCTAGAATCACAATCATTCCAAACCCAGACACCTAGAGACCAGCACAAAAACACATTCTATCAGTTGTATTCCTCTACAGAACCCTGACTAACACAAATAGGAATAGAGGAAGGAGAAGAAATCTAGGCCAAAGGCACAAGTAGTACTTTCAACAGAATCACAGAAGAAAATTCCTCTAACCTAAAGAAGAGGGAACCTGTCAAGGTACAAGAAACATAGAGAACATAAACTGGACCAGAAAAGAAATTCCCCATGACACAAAATAATCAAAACATTAAGCATACCAAACAACAACAATAAAATTAAAAGCTTCAAGGGAAAAAGGCAAACCCATTAGAGTAACATCAGACTTCTCAGTGGAGATTCTAAAAGCCGTGAAGACCTGAACAGAAGTTGTACAAATTCTAAGAGACCACAAGGCCAGTCTAGACTATTATACCCAGCAAAACTTTCAATCACAATTGATGCAGAAAAAAAAAGTATTCCACAATAAAACCAAATTTAGGCAATATCTATCTACAAATCCAGCTCTATAGAAGACACTAAAAGAAAAACTTCCATCTGAAAAAGTTAACCACCCTCAAGAAAACACAGTCAATAAATAGCAACAAACCAGCCAACCAAAAAGGGATGGGGAACCCCACATCATAACAATAGCAGGAATCAACAAATACTGCTCATTGATAACTCTCAGCATCAATGGTTGCAATTCCCTAATAAAAAGACACAGACTAACAGATTGTATTAAAGGATGGGATCCTTCCTCTTGTAGCTTAGCATCAAGAATAAAGGGGCAAAAGGATTGAAAAAGATAGTTTCAAGCAAATAGAGCCAAGAAATGAACTGATGTAAGCCTTTTAGTATCTGACAAAGGACTTCAAAGCAAAGCTAATCAGAAGAGATGGGGAAAGACACTGCATACTCACTAAAGGAAAAACTCATCAGGAAGATACTGCAATGCTAAGCAATTATACACCAAACGCACAAACACCCACGTCCATCAAAGAAACACTGCTGCGGCTTAAGTCACACGCTGATCCCCACACACGGTGCTGGATAGTCTCACGTCTATTTGACACAAACTGAAAATCATCTGAGAGGAGGGAGCCTTAACTTTAAAAATGCCTCACAATGTCAGGCTGTAGGCAAGTCTATTCAGCATTTCCTTAATTCATGATTGTTGGGGGAGGACCCAGCCCACTGTGGGTGGTGCCATCCCTGACTGTTGGTCCTGGGTTCTTTATGAAAGCAAGCCAAAGAGCAGGGAGGAAGGACTGTAGGAGCCAGAGGGGTTTAGGAAACCAGGAGAACACAGCCCACAAAATCAACTAAGCAGGGGCCCCATGGAGAGACTGAAGCTACAATCGCTGAGCCTGCATGGGTCTGCCTTAAGTCCTCTGCATACACGCTGTGGTTGTTTAGCTTGGGGTGCTTGGGGAACTCCTAATAGTTGGAGTGGAGGTATCTCTGACTCTTTTGCCTGTTCCTGTGACCCTTTTCCTCCTACTAGGTTGCCTTGTCCAGCCTTGATGTCAGGATTTGTGGCTAGTTTTATTGAATCTTGTTATGCTGTGTCTGGTTGACATCCCTGGGAGGCCTGTTCTTTTTTAAAGGGAAACAGAGAAACAGTGTGGATTTGGGGAGAGGGGAGGTTTTAGGGGCAGGGTGGCTGGGAGGAGTGAGGGGGCAGACTGCAGTCAAGATGTATTTTATGAGAGGATGAAAAAATTAAAACTTTTAAAATTAAAAAATAAAAATAAAAAATAAAGTTGACTGTGCAAGCCAGTAAGTAGCACCCCTCCATGGGCTCTGCATCAGCTCCCTCCTCCAGGTTCCTGCCCTGTTTGAGTTCCTGTCCTGATTTCCCTTGATGATGAACAATATTGTGTGAGTGTAGCCCAATTTCAACCCTTTCCTCCCCATGTTGTTTTAGTCGTGGTGTTTCATCACAGCAATAGAAACACTGACCAAGACACGTGCTGAAGACACATGACTCCAATATTCCACTCTAGCCAGTACACAGCCAGAGGTGGGGGAGAGGGAGAGGGGACAGGGGACAGGGGAGAGGGGAGAGGGGACAGGGGACAGGGGAAAGGGGGGGAGAGGGGAGAGGGGAGAGAGGAGAGGGGAGAGGGGAGAGGGGAGAGGGGAGAGGGGAGAGGGGAGAGGGAGAGGGGAGAGGGGAGGAGAGGGGAGAGGGGAGGAGAGGGGAGGGGAGAGGGGAGAGGGGAGAGGGGGAGAGGGGGAGAGGGGGAGAGGGGGAGAGGGGGAGAGGGGGAGAGGGGGAGAGGGGGAGAGGGGGAGAGAGGGGGAGAGGGGGAGAGAGGGGGAGAGAGGGGGAGAGGGGGAGAGGGGGAGAGAGGGGGAGAGGGGGAGAGGGGGAGAGGGGGAGGGGGAGGGGGAGGGGGAGGGGAGGGGGAGGGGGAGAGGGAGAGGGAGAGGGAGAGGGGGAGAGGGAGAGGGAGAGGGAGAGGGAGAGGGAGAGAGGGAGAGGGAGAGGGAGGAGAGGGAGAGGGAGAGGAGAGGGAGAGGAGAGGGAGAGGAGAGGGAGGGAGAGGGAGGGAGAGGGAGGGAGAGAGAGAGGGAGAGGGAGAGGGAGAGGGAGAGGGAGAGGGAGAGGGAGAGGGAGAGGGAGAGGGAGAGGGAGAGGGAGAGGGAGAGGGAGAGGGAGAGGGAGAGGGAGAGGGAGAGGGAGAGGGAGAGGGAGAGGGAGAGGGAGAGGGAGAGGGAGAGGGAGAGGGAGAGGGAGAGGGAGAGGGAGAGGGAGAGGGAGAGGGAGAGGGAGAGGGAGAGGGAGAGGGAGAGGGAGAGGGAGAGGGAGAGGGAGAGGGAGAGGGAGAGGGAGAGGGAGAGGGAGAGGGAGAGGGAGAGGGAGAGGGAGAGGGAGAGGGAGAGGGAGAGGGAGAGGGAGAGGGAGAGGGAGAGGGAGGAGAGGGAGAGGGAGAGGGAGAGGGAGAGGGAGAGGGAGAGGGAGAGGGAGAGGGAGAGAGAATGGAGTAGTAGAGGGGGGAGAAGGATTGTAGAAGCCAGAGGGGTCGAGGATACCACAAGAAAACAGACCACAGAATCAAATGACCAGGGCTCATAGGGGCTCACAGAGACTGAAGAGACAATCAGGGAACCCATATGGGTCTGTGCTAGGTCTGTGCAAATATGTTATGGTTGTGCAGCTCAGCCTTCTTGTGGGACTCCTAACAGTGGGAACAGGGGGCTGTCTCTGACTCTTTTGCCTGCTTTTGGGACCCTTTTACTTCTACTGGTTTGTCTCATTCAGCCTTAATATGAGGGGATACACCTAGTCTTATTGTAACTTGATATTCCATGTTTGGTTGATATCCCTGGGATGCCTGCCCTTTTCTGATCTGGGGGAAAGGGAGGTGTGGGGTGGGGAATTGGGAGGAGAGGAGGGAGGGGGAGCTAGTCAGGATGTAATATATAAGAGAAGAATAAAGAAATAAGAAGAAAGAATATACATTTTAATCAGCAGCTCATGAAACTTTCTCCAAAACTGGCCACATACTTGAACCAAAGCAAGAGCTTTGTATAATAAAAAATAAAAACTTAAAGACATTGAAGATGGAAATTGAAGAGAATATTAGAAGGTAAAAAGATCTCTCGTGCTAATGAATAGGTAGGATTAATGTAGTTAAAATAACCATCCTACCAAAAGCAATATATAGATTCAATGCAATCCCAATGAAAATTCCAACCCAGTTGTTTACAGACCTTAACAGGACAATTCTTGGCTTCATATAGAAACACAAGAACAAAACGAAAACTCAAACAATCCTGACTAATAAAAGAACTGCTGGCTGGGCGGTGTGGCGCACACCTTTAATCCCAGCACTTGGGAGGCAGAGGCAGGCGGATTTCTGAGTTCGAGGCCAGCCTGGTCTACAGAGTGAGTTCCAGGACAGCCAGGACTACACAGAGAAACCCTGTCTCAAAAAACAAAAACAAAAACAAAACAACAAAAAAAAAAGAACTGCTGGAAATATCATCATTCATTCCCAGTCTCAAATTGTACAACATAGTAATAAAAACAACATTATATTGGAAGAAAAATATATGCACTGATCAGTGGAATCAAATTGAAGACCCAGACATAAGTCCACACATTTATAGATATCTGACTTTTAAAAAGAAGCCAGAAACAGAAACTAGAAAAAAGACAGCATCTTCAACAAACGGTGCTGGTCAAACTGGATGTCTCCATGTAGAAGAATGCAACTAGATCCATACTTATCCCCCTGCACAAATCTCAACTTTAAATGAATCAAAGACCTCAACATAAAAGTACACAGACTAAAGCTAATAAAAGAGAAAGTGGGGAATAGCCTTGAACTCATCAGCACAGAAAAAGACATTCTGGGACAGAACACTGTTGGCTAGCATGAAGATCAACAGTTAAAGCTAATGGAACTGAAGCCTTCTGCATGGCAGAGGACAGCATCATTCCGACAAAGCCGCAGCCTACAAAATGGTAAAATACTTTTACCAACTACATACCCAAGAGAGGGCTAATATCCAAAACATGTAAAGAATTCAACAAATTAGATAACAAGAAAACACCCCAATTAAAAATGGTGTACAGATCTAAACAGAGTTAGCAAAATAGGAAACTCAATTGGCTGAGAAACACTTAATAAATCCTAAGTCATCAGAGAAATGAGAATCGAAACTACTTTGAGGTTTCATCTTACACTAATCAGAATGGCCAAGATCAATTTTAAACATGACATGCTGGCGAGGACGTAGAGCAAGGGGAGCGCCTATCCATTGCTGGTGGGACTGCAAACTTGTACAGTTATTACAGAAATCAGTGTGGCGATTTCTTAGATCTACCTTAAGATCTGTCTGTACCATTCTTGGGCATATACTTGAAGGACTCATTCTATTATAGAGACACTTGTTCATCTATGTTCATTATTGTTTTATTCATGAAAGCCAGAAAATGGAAACAGCCTAGATGTCAGTCAGCTAATGAATAGATGAAGAAACGGGATACATTACATGATGGAATATTACTCAGTGGGAAAAAATGAAATTCACAGGTAAATGAGAAAACCTAGTAAAAGTCATCCTGAGATAACTCAGACCCCAGAAGACAAATATGGTAAGCTTTTTCTTATATAGGATGTCAGCTTGTAAGTCTTTGATAGACATGCTTCAACCCATAGAACCATAGAGGACAGGACTAGAGAAAGGGACTAGGTGAAAAGGAAGAAATGCCTGAGGAGGAGGGATGGAATATAGAGTTACAGATGGACAGGAAAGACAGAAACCCAACTAGACATCTCCCACAACCAAATGAAACCTCCAGTGCCAGGAGTGGGTCACATCTAACTCCGTTGTTGGCCCCATAGAAACCCCCCCAAATAAACCAGGTTATAGCCAAGGCTACTGGTGGTTCTCTACAAACTGATAGTAAAACCATATTGCTGAAGACAATACCTACATAGTTCATTGAACACTGAGAAGTTGAGCTGGCACCTACCTAGAGCTTTCGCCCCCACTGACAGGTGTTCATCATACAGGAAGGTACTCTGCACACTACCAGAGGAGAAGGGTGCACAACAGCCCTGCTACGAACGCCTCGATCTACAATAGTCACCTAGTTTCCTGGTGTGCTGATGTTATAGAGGCACAAGAGTTGTGGGAGTAACCAACCACTCTCTGATCAGGTGTAAGGCCCAGGAGATGAATCCCATGTCCAAAACCGCCTGGGACAAAGCAAAGTTCTCCCATTCCACTACAGGAACACAGCAATAGAAGGACTCCTAACAACATGATTTCTCTGTCAGCTATCATCAGAGAAGCTTCCTCCTACAGTAGATGGGAAAAAATACAGAGACTCAGGACTGGGCAATAGGCAGAGAGATACTGGAACACTCAGTCCTAAATGAGATGTCTCTTCTCCTCAAGGCTCAGGGAACTCTGAAGAAGGAGAGATGGGAAGATTGTAGGAGCCAGAGGGTGTGGATTTGGGTGGGTAGGGAAGTGGGAGTAGTCTGGGAGGAGCTTAGGGAACGAAAACCTTGCTCAGAATGAATTGTATAAAAAATGTCACAGCTGCCTTGGTTTTCACTATATTCCACTTCTTGGTTTCTGAGCCAGAACACATGTATTTAGGCGAAATCACATTTGTAAAGTCCCCAACCTACTAACCCCAGAGTTGTATGGACTGTCCTTTGTGTTCATGATGGAGCCAGATTTTGTTTTAGTCAGTATATAAGAGGAAATCCAGTCCTATGTATGAGATTCCCATACTTTTAAAGAAATTCTTTAAAGCATTCCTATTGCTATAATATAAAAATTTTAAAAATAAAAATAAAGAAAAACCAGGGGCTAAAGGGATGACTCAGCAGTTTAGAGCACTTGCTGCTCTTACAGAGAACCCAGGTTCTTTCCTAGCAATGCACATAGTGGCTCATAGCCTAAAATTCTTTTTCTCAAATTTGGGCATAGTGACGCACACCTTTAATCCCAGTACTTGGGAAGCAGAGACAGGCAGATTTCTGTGAGTTCAAGTCCACCCTGCTCTACAGAATGAGTTCCAGGACAACCAGGGCTTGTCTTGAAAAAATAAAAAAACAATGTCCCTTGCTCACAGAGGTTGCTGGACATTTTGACATGACCTCTCCTTCTTCACCCTAATCTCCTTTATGACTTACTTAATCTTCACAATCTCATGAAGACGGACACGTAAACCGGAACTTATGAATATGAGCAAATGTTTTGGGGGCTTTATGTACCAATAATCCACGTCTTTTTGATACTGATTGATGTCCCGGTGTCTGAGTGCACTGCAATATGTCCATTCACTTTCTTGATAGAAAGCTGGGCTGTTTCCAGCTTAGAGTTATTAAAAATAGACCACTGTAAATATTTGTGCACAAATGTTCTGTGGACATATTTTTCATTTTTCTTGCAACACTCATTCAGAAAAGAAAAATATTTACAGTCTCTGGAGTTATAAGACAGCCTCCAAATTCTCCTATCCTTAACTCTTGAGGGAGAATGGTTACCTTAGACAACACTGAATAATAACTGAGTTCTCAGGAGATGGCCTGTGGAAATGGTGAGACAGAGGAATTTGTACAATTAGATGCTTCTCCTAGAAATAACAATCTTGCAATTTTCTTTGTTGTGTGACAGTATAAATACACATTTTAAAGACCACTTTGAGAAGCAATCGTATCCCATGTACATATATACAGAAATGCATAAATTATTGTATATTCATTCCGTGCTGTATTCAACACACAGTGCAGTCACTCATAGAACAATCTATGATGACAGTTTTTAAAATTACTGCAAAATGCTCCAAACACTCCAGGTACCAGCTGGGCTCGTCGCTTCATTCCCAGCTAATGTGCTAGCAGTCTATCTCCATAATCCTTCCCAGACCCTGTTTTCTAGGATCATTTGTGACATATTTTATTTTGAGTCAAGTTCCCCAGGAAACAGACTCTGAGACAGAGATTAGTATTTGCCAAGACTGGATGAACATTTCCGTAATAGAAACTTCTACTGACCCTGTGTGCTGTGTGATATTTCTAAAGAGATGGCCTTTGTACCTCTCACCTAAAGGAGGCATTGGGTAGGAGTTGTCTCAAGGAAGGAAGCCGCCTGGAGCACAGCAGCGTTCCTCAGCTCAAGGCAATTGCTAGAGAGGGCTGAGGGGGTGTGGCCAGAGCAGCACAGCATCCACTGCATTAAGAGCCGAAGCCTAGTTCAGTAGCCATGCATCATCTAAGAGTACGATCGATGCCTGACAGAAAGGCAAGAGGTACAGAGGTACATTTAGAGTCTGACATTTAGGTGAAACTTTAAAACTATAAGACTAGGTGAGATCAAGACTAGGTGATTCCAAACCTAGGCACTTCAAAGTAAATAGTTTAAGGTGAGCAGGCTCCTAGCTGGTGGAAGGAACCTAGGTGGGAAGAGGTGGGAAGAACACTAGGAATGTGGGGCCAGGAAGCCAAATGCTAAGAACCTTTCCAGAAGAGTGAAATAATCCATGATATCCAACACTCCAGGTAGGTTCTGTCGAGCTATGTGAATGTCACTGGCAAGCTTTTTTTTTTTTTTTTTTTTTAAGATTTATATTTATTTTTTGTATGAGTGCTCCATCTGCATATACATTTGCAGGCCAGAAGAGGGCAGCAGATCACATTACAGATGGTTGTGAGCCACCGTGTGGTTGCTGGGGATTGAACTCAGGACCTCTGGAAAAGCAGACTGTGCTTTTAAGCACTAAGCCATCTCTCCAGCCCAGTCACTTCAATCTTGACAAAAGGAGTTTGGGTAGAGTAGCGTGGCGTAAAGATGTGACTGGAATAGGCTATAGAGAACAAAGAGGAATGAGAGGCATTGAAAATAAACTGGTTGAGGACTCTGTGTCAAGGGAAGGCAGGGCGAATGCCCTGGACGAGCATTCAGTCAGGATTAAGCAATTTTGCAAACCGATGAAATGGGATGCTTGCATGTGACAAAAGTGATTAGTCACAAGAAACAAAGTGATAATGTCAAAAAGGGGGTAGCGCCGGGGTGGTGACATCTTGTGTAGATAGTGTGAGATCACGCACAACCAGAGTAATGAGACGTGCAGCTGAGTACATGCTGGGAACACTGGGGACATTCTTTTGATTGTTTTGGTTTTCTGTGACACAGGAATCACAGGAATGAAAACGGGGGGAGGTTTTTGATGAAGGATGGGAGGGTTTTAAGCAATCCTGGAGCATGGGGAAGTAAGCAGAAAGGAGATGAAGTATGGTATCTGGGCAGCATGGGAGCTGCGTGCGTGTGTGCGCGTGTGTCTGTGTGTGTCTGTGTATGTGTCTGTGTCTCTATGTGTGAGTGTATGTGTGTCTGTGTCTGTGTCAGTGTGTCTGCCTGTCTGCGTGTGTGTGTGTGTGTCTGTGTCTCTACATGTGTGTGTATGTGTGTCTGTGTCTGTGTGTGTGTCTGTGTCTGTGTCAATGTGTCTCTGCCTCTCTGTATGTGTGTGTGTGTGTGTGTGAGAGAGAGAGAGAGAGCGAGCATTCATGTGTCTGTGTGTGTGTGTCTGTGTCAGTGTGTCTCTGCCTGTCTGTCTCTCTCTCTCTCTGTGTGTGCATTCATGCACCTGTGTGTGTGTGTGTCCATGTGTCTCTGCTTGTTTGTCTCTATGTGTGTGTGTGTGCATTCATGTACCTCTGTGTGTCTGTGTGTGCATTCATGTGCCTGTGCATCTGTGTGTGTATCTGTATGTGTGTCTCTGTAGCTGTGTCTCTGCCTGTCTGTGTGTGTATGTGTGTCTCTGTGTCCGTGTGTCTCTGTCTGTCTGTCTGTCTGTCTCTGTGTGTGTGCACATTCACATGCCTGTGTGTGTGTTTGTGAGTGTATGTGTCTGTGTGTGTATATCTCTTTGTGTGTCTCTAACCCTTTCCTCTTTATTACACTCCTTACAGAGTCACAGAACAACGAAAGGTTTTCCAACCTCTCCTCGTCTAGCGCCATATTCATGTCTGTCAGAGAGAGTCTAGTTAGCTGCTCTCTACGCTACCGCTACTTGTCTTTATTATGCTCTCTGGAACTTTGTAAGACTTGGTGATTGTTCCATTAAAAGTGGTCTTATAACGATGACTGTGGGAAGCTGTAGGTAAAACTAAGCCATGTTCGCATATGCATATATGTTAATATACTAAAGATTCCTGCAAAGGAGCTCCAGCACATTCCTGAACCCACTGATTGATAAGTGATAAATTCATCCCTCTTACCCATCTCTTGGGACTAGCAGTTCATCAAGACATTTCTGGGAAATTCTGATCCAAAAGAGTGTGTCTTACGCTTAGCACATTACATGTAAAATGTTGACTTAGACAACCTTTATTACAAAGTTACACAGATAGTGTCATCTCTAACCGGGTTTAAAGTCCACTCCTAATGCTTACAGACCAGATGAGCAACTACAAAATCAAATCCATTAACAAATAGGAGCAAAGGGAATTTAAATAGGCCACATTAAGTTAATGCGGCATACAATGTGTGTTTTTATCCATAATCATAAACTTAACTCTGCAACCCAGCAAGACTCAAAAATGGAATAAAGAAAAAATGGATCCTGAAGATCTCAGCCAGGGTGTCAAGGTGAACCTGAGGCCAGACCGGCCATAGAGCAGGGGAAAACCAAATAATACTGTTCTGCTAAAGGAACCTGGCAATAAAATGACTCCTAACAAGAGTGTGCTGTGCTGGTAGACTAGAATGTCTCTCCGGCAGCATCAGAGACGTTTTCTCCTACAGAGACCCACAACTGGATAGTATGCAGAGACCTTGGCACACTTAGTCCTGAGTGGTCTTCATCAAACCCCTCCCCTCGGGGCTTAGGGAATTGTGAAGAGTAGACAGGAAGAGTGCATGAGCCAGAGGGGATGGAGGACACCAAGGAAACAAGGCTGTTGTTCCAGACACAACAGGACTGATGCACCTATGAACTCAGAGACTGTGGCAGCACGCACAGGGCCTGCACAAGCCCAAGCCAGATAGGGTCCCAGTACTGAGATGAAGAAGCAGACACAAGTCCCCATCTCTAATCCAGAAGCTATCACCAACTGATACCTACGTACAAAGAAAAAATTAGTTTTCTCCAATGGAGTCTTACTGTATACATTAACCACATTTAAGGATGGCTCAGAACCTGAAATGTTTCTGTTGTTTTTCAAACTTGGTTTGCAAAGAGCTCAAAGATGGCCCAAGGGCTCACCACCATCTTCAGTGCCAAACAGCCTAGTGAATTTGTCCAGAACTGGTGGTGTAGTGGGTTGGTCTGCTGCTGCTATCTATATATTTAAATGCTAGACTCTGTATCCCAAGATCTGGTTGCTCCAAGACAAGCAGATCTCCCTTACACCAGCTTTTGTTGTATAAAATCTTGCTCCCCACATTTTCTCTGATTGGTTAATAAAGACGCCTATAGTGTGGGCTGAGCAAAAGAGAGGTAGGCGGGACTTTGCTTCCAGGCAGAGCCCGTAAGGGGAAGAGAGAAGGAAGGAGGAAGGCGCCATGGGGTAGGTGGATCATGAGCACATGGCCTGGCGGAGTTGGAGCAGCCCAGGCAGACATGGCAAGTGATATCTTGGGGTTATTGACAGAGAAATAGACAAAATAGGTTAGAGGGCTGATACCTGCCCAGCTCTAGTGCTGTTAAGGCTTATTATAAATACAGGTTTGGTGTCTTTAATTAAAAAACTAAATGATTAAAGGTGGATTAGAAACCCCCAAATAATATTTACAGCAGGGGATGGCAGGATCTTCAAACCTTGAGATGTTTTCTTTAAGCAAAATCACCAATGCACCAATGCAAAGTGAATGGATAGGAGTCTGCCCTCACTCAGACCTTTTGGTGTTGCGTGTAATGAATTTGCATTTATCATTGCCAAGAATCTTCTTTTACTGACCTTTTGGTTGTGGGCCTAGCCTTCTCTTCAGCCCATTTCCGTTTATTTAAAAAGAACTTATTTAATTAAAGATTTGATTTTTAGATGGGTCCAGCAATCTTACGGTTTGACAATTAAGATTAACCATCACAGTAGTGCACTCTTCCTGTTTGCAGGTATTCTTGTTAAAGGGACCTTCCCCCTTTTCTCTCAGGAGCAACAACTGTATAGGATCCCTCTGCTAAAAAGACAGGTGGGCGTGCTGGCACAGAGGTTGAATAAGGAAAACCTCATCTTAAGAGCAGCTGAACCGCTGAGGAGTAAGCTTCAAAGGCTCAGGTGAGAATGATGGGCATCGAGATGCTGGAAGTTGCAGAATCACCATGACACACACGGTCTACAGGTCCATGCGGATGCTCTGTAGCTGTAAAACTAATCAACAGCACTAATCCAGCAGGGTGGGAATGTGCTTTAAGGGTCCTCACTGGGTAGTAATATCTCGTCTACTGGATTTCCTGACTTGTAACATTCTAAACACCAGTGTTCCGCTGAAGCCAGACATGGAAGGATCCTTATTTCTTGAGTAGAAGTGGGAAAAAGACAACAGTGAGCACAGTCATCAAGTGGGATCAAGAGCTTGGAACCTGGATCCTTCCCACCGAGGACCCTCCTGGTGGAAACTTCCCACCTGGGACCCTCCTGATTCCTTTCTGTTCAGTGATGTTCTTTTCTGCCTCTGCTTTGTTTTTCCTTAGATCAACAAATATTTACCGCTACTCTGATTCTCCTTCAGGTGTCTTAAGACTGTGCTCTTGGCACCTTCATCTTAGGGGAAGGAATAGACAATACTCTACTAGTTCAGGCAGAAATGGTTGCAGCGTGTGGCTGTTTCTGAAGTTTCCCAGGGCTTGTACAGTCACTTCTCGCCACTGTATGTTTAACTTGCCTTTGTCATCCTAGGGGACAGAAGGCTCTCCTGGCTGGCTTCCAGTCTGCAGGTCTTGCCTACAGTTTTGCAGATATTGCCACTTACACACATCCTTTTTTATTATTCTGAAGATGAAGACTTTTATACAATAATAACTTATCCATCTATAGATGCCAAGCTCTTTCTATGAGAGCCGAGTCTAGCTGTACAGCAGATAATCCACTGGGAAAGTAAATGTGTTTTTTTAAAAAGTTAAAAAACTAACACTCCCTCAGCTCAGAACAGTAAACACCACAACTGAAAGATACTGTGTTGTGTTCAGTTATAAAATGAACTCTCACCCCCAACACACAGGCACACAGTGCAAATTCAACACATACACAGACTCTCTCTACTGTTGCATTGTGCTGATTTGAATACTTCCAGGTATCTGAACACTTGGATGCCAGTTGGTGGCAATATCTGGGGAAGTCTAGGAGGTACTGCCTTGCTGGGGGGCAAGGATTTGAGGTTTCAAAGCCTCAGTGTCATTTCCAGTGTCCTGTCCCTCTGCCTGCCTTCCTCCCTCCCTCTCTCTTCTCTCTCCTCTCTCACGTTGTCTTTCTTGCTCTCTCCTCTCTCTCCCTCCCTCTCTCCCCCACCTCTCCCTCTTTCTCCCCCGCTCACATGTTCTCTCTTGCTCTCTCTCTCCCTCTCCTTCTTCCTCTCCCACTCTTTCCCTCGCCCCCCTCTCTTTCTCTCTCTTTCTCCCTCTCTCTCACTCTCTCTTCTTCTCTCACACACAGGCTCTCTCCCTGCCCGGCTCTCTGCTTTGAGTTTGTGGTTCAGGATGTGAACTTTCGGCATCCTGCTCCAGCCACCATAGCTGCCCCCTGGCTCCACCCTGCCATTATGGACTCTACCCTCCCTAACCCTCTGCAACTGTAATCCAAAATAAACTCTTTCTTCTTATGTTGTCTCAGTCATGGCATTTCATCACAGGAACAGAAAAGCAACTAACACATGCCTCCACCTCTGCCAGCCCAGAGTAGAAGTGTCTCCATGTTTCCTTTATAGACCACTCGCTCCTGCCATGACAGTTATGATAAAGGTCTGGGCTGCTGCTTTGGAGAGTGTCCTCCATGGATCCCTGTGTTAAGGGTTTGGCCCCTTGCTGGCACTACTGGAAGGTAATGGAATCTTTGAGAGGTGAAACCTAATGGAAGTGCTGTGGGCCACTGTTCATGCCCTGGAAGGAGACAGAGAGACGCAGTGCCCTTCCTTTTGCCCTTTCCCTTCCTGGCCTGAGATGAGTAGGCTTTCTCTGCTGCATGCTCCTGCTGCCAACTGATCATAGACTGGAGCTTTCAAACAATGAAGCAGAATAAACCTATCACCTTTATAAGTTGACTGGCTTTGGCATCTTGTTAGAGGGACAAATGGCTCATCAGCACAGGGACAAAGGCACCAAGATTGGAAAATCTTTCCCTTTCAGATGACTAAAGCATAGGCCACAGGATGGATTCAGTTATGTAGTTAAAAGCTACAGAGCTTGAGTTTGTTAAGCAATAAATTTATCAGCAATGCCAGGCATAGAGGTGCACACCTTTAACCCCCAGAGCTCAGGAGGCAGAGGCAGGTGGAACTCTGTGAGTTTGAGGCCAGCCTGGTCTACACACTGAATTCCAGGACAAGCCAGGGCTATATAGTGAGGCCTTGCTTCAAAAAACAAAAACAAACAAACAAACAAAAAAGCCCCCCCCCCCAAAAAAAGGATAATTTATCAACAAATACTTCTGCATACTACAATGCAGGAGGTACACGCAAAGCTCTGGAGACACACTGGTGAGGGGAAAACGGCCTTCTGTACTCTAGAATAAGTTATATTCTTGTATGGAGAGATCTGGTCAACTAGCAAACAAAGGCAGAAACACGTCTGAAGTTATATAAAGTATGGGATGTGACTGAGACATTACAGAGACATTTCTCAGCAGGGTCAAAATTATCCAGGGTTCTCTAAAGGAACAGAACTGATCAGATGGATGACACTGTGTGTGTGTGTGTGTGTATGTGTGTGTGTGTGTGTGTGTGTATGTGTGTGGTGTGTATGCTCGCACACGTGATTATTAAGGGGCTATTAGATTGGCTTACAACAATCAGCCCAGGTCATCCAACAATAGCTATTGCATAATAAGTAAACTGGGAGGCCTTAGTTGTTCAGGCCGTGAGGTTAGATGTCTTAGCAGTTCCAATCAGATGGAGGCTTAGACCCTGTTGAGATATTTGTTATAAGTCTACATTGGAATCCCAAAGAAGTTTGTTCTAATACCCGTGAAGGAATTCCTCAGCAACAGATAGATGAGTTCGCCATCAAGAGTGAGGACAGGCAGAGAAAAAGCAAAGTTTCCTTCTGTCCTTTTATCAGAAGGGGGCAGCCCAGAATGAGGGTGGATCTTCCTCTTTCAATAATCGGATCAGGAAAATCCCTGGAGAGAGTGCCCAGCAGCTTGTGTTTTGCTTGATTTCCAGTGCAGTCAGGTTGACGGCCAAGCTTAGCCATGCTGGAAGGTGACATTGATGTTCTGAGATACAGAACTATGTTGAAATTAAGGGAAGGTCATTTCAGCAAGAACATCATGAGTCTAAGAGGGAAACCGAGGCTGGGCTGAGCACTGTGAGATGAGAGTGGAGTGAGGAGTGTCCGGAGACTGTGCTCAGCTGGACCAGGAAGCACCAGTCAATCACAGGTCTGCCTTGGTCTGTTTGGCCTCCACATTGCAGGTTCCACATCCTCAGATTCAGCCTACTTGGGGCATGCATAGAGTTTTTCCCTGACATTCCTTAAATAATGCGGTAAAGCAAATGTTTATGTAGTGTTTACATTTTGTGTTGGGTATTTCAAGCAATGTAAAGCTGATTTAAAGTATATAGGCAGATATGTGTGGGCTACATGCAAACATTACATCATCTTATACAAGAAAGTTGGCCATCTGGGGGTTCTGTGTATAGACATCATCAGAGACAGTGAGACTACGTGTGCTAAGGCAAAGGAGATCAATGCAGGGATTTTACTTGTGTGACTGTTTGGTTTGGGTACTAAGGATTGAGCCCAGGGCCTTACACACACTTGGGAAGTACCCTCCCTCTGAGCCCTTCTTGCTGTTTTTGCTTTGAGATGGGATTTCACTAAACTGCCCAAGCTAACCTTGAACTTGCTCTGTAGTCCAAACAGGCCTTAGATGTGTAATCCTCCTGCTGCAGCCTCCTGAGTAGCTAAGATTACAGGCCTTCACTTTCAGACTGTTGTTTAAAACAATTTTTTTAATTTTATTTGATACATCATAATACATATGTATGAGATGTGACACTTTGAGATATACATATTCACACGAACATACACGTATACATACATGCATGCACACGGTGTGTAAAGATCAGATCAGAGTAATTATCATATTCATCAGGACTAACATTTACCATTTCTCATGGTGAGAACACACAAACACTTCTCTGATTATTTTGAAGTTTACAATTAATTATTAACTACGACCACCCTATGGGACTATAAACCCTGAAACTTACTCCCCCAGTCTTAACAGAACTTAGTGGCAGCTACATAGTCCCTCATCACCCCCACACATTCCTTGTCCTTCTAAGAATCGGGTAACATTGCTCTAGTCTGTACTTCTGCAAAAACTAACTTTCTTAAACATTTATTGGGACTTTTGTGTGAATTTCACATCATCCACCCCAATCCTACTCATCTCCCCATTCCTCCATACCGATCCTCTACCCTTGCAACCTGCTCCCTAAACAAAAACACAAAATTTAAAAAAAGATAAGAAAGAAAGAAAGAAAGAAAGAAAGAAAGAAAGAAAGAAAGAAAGAGCGAGCCTTGCTGTGGAAGCTACTGTGTGTCACCCAGTACACCCTTTTACCCAAATAGCTTTACTTGCAAATGTTCCTTGCAATGAGTCATTGGTCTGGCTTCTGCTACACTAAAAATACTAGATCCTCACTAGGAATCCTCTTGGATATCCTGTTGTTGCCCTGTGTCGTGGAGATCCTTCAGAACTAGTCCCTTCGTGTGCTCCAGCAGTTCATAGATCAGGTAGCTGTTGGGATAGATCAGCTCAAAGCTCTGGATCTGAGCCTGGGTGGTAGCTGAATTGATCAGCCTGACCGTCCTCCTGTGCCCAGGCCACCAAAGCCAACTCTCCTGCTTTACCCAGGCGAGGGGCAGGGACAGTTCTCCTGTCTGAGGCAGCCTGCAAGGGACAGAATAGACTCTCCCACACTCACACAACCAGACCTAGCTCTATCTTGCTGCCCCAGCAAAAGGTGAGGTCAGCACTCCCACCTGCTGCAAGTGGTGAAGGGCAGCCATCCAGCACCCACACCAGCTCTCCCTTACTTACGTCCTCAGGGCAGCTCACCACCCCACCACCTGTCAGCACCAGTACTGCCAGGCCAGCTCTCCCACGCTGCCCAGGCAAGGGGAGGGACCCGTGAGGGGCAGAGCCAGCTCCGCTCATCCCTAGGACATCAACATGCCCCCAGGAGGCAGCTCAGAGCAGGGATGTCTGCATGGTGTTTAATTGTAACATGGGCCTTGGAAATCAACACAGACGGCCCTGCTCTTAACCTCTAAGCCATCTCTTCAGCCCCACAGGCTGCTGGGTTTGTTGTAATTCTATTTCCACATCTTAAGGAGCACCTATATTGTTTTCTGTTGTGACTGTACTAACTTACAAGGCCACCCACACTGTCCTGAGAATTCCCTTTTCTCTACCTCTTCACTAGCGTGTATTGCCACCCTTTTGATGAGAGGCATTTAATCTGGGTTAAGATGAAGCCTGGCTGAAAACCACTAGAGAGTTTTTAACAAGGGCTGACAAAGTCTCCTCTGGTCTTGTGAATGACCACAATCTGAAGGGTGGAGGTCTGAGACCTCTGGAGAGTTCTGCTGGAGCAAGGTTGGTGTGTTGCAGCAGACGTTAGAGACTGAGGAAGGTGTCAGCTCTGAGAATGTCTGTAAGTAGATGCAGGGCAGGTGGTACAGAACTCGCTGTGGAGATGTGTGGGAAAGAAGATATCCAAGGGGACTCGGGGAACTCGTGTTACCATTTGCTAAAGCGAGACATGTGAGGTGAAAGGAAATATCCGGAAGAGACTGGCTATTGATATCGCTGTTTGGTCACGTTAGGATTGAACTGTGTCTACTGTCAAATGGAACCGGCAGATAGGTACTAAGTCTGAATTTAGTTATCAACAGCTCCGCGTTGGAGAGCAGAGAGCACACAGTGTGTAAGGCCCCCGAGGCCGTGTGTATTTGCCTTCCTCTGCTTCATAGCTCTAGACACCTTAATCTAAACCTCTGTTCACCTCTCAGAAGGGCTGGTGTCCATTGGCGAGAGTTATAAACAGGCAGAACAGGTGAGCACCGGCCATCCTAGAGAAGGAACAGCACAGACACGTGTATAGGATCTCAGTCTCTGAGTCTAGAACTCCAGATTTGATTGGTGGTGAATGAGTGCCACAGAGAGGTGGGAGACCCAGGGATGTCACATACACGGCGCAGCCAGAGACTGGGGTCAAGTAGGCACCCGTACTGTGAAATGACTTTAAGTTAATTTTTGTATTTAAATCTAAATGTATTTTAGTGTTCTGATCCTTTATCACTCGTGTATTTTAGAAGTTCTCGCCCGTTCATCTACAAGGCTTGCGAGAGTCCCAGCGCAATGCAGAGCAGACAGGGAGGGAAGTTATAAAAGCTGTGATGCCTCTGGGAACAACAGTTCTCTGCTCTGAGGGGCCTCTGAGTCAGGCTTACTTGGCCAGAAAGAACCAGTCTGTGTCCTCACAGCAAGCAGGGTGCCACTGCATTCCCACAAAACACCACTAGAGGGCTGCAGAGACTAGCACTGAACGGAGTCGGAGACCCTGTGAGACCAGGATTAGAGCTTGCCCAGGGCTCCCATCCTGCCATTATTAGCTGGGAAAGTGGGAATTTTCAGAGAGTCTGTGGTGTTCCCCCAGGCCACTCAGCTAGTAAACGTTGACGACAAAATTCCATTGGAGTTTTCACTCGGGGTCCCCCAATGTGATCTCATGGAAAGGGGGTGGACTTGGGAGCCAAGAGCCCCATTTGCTGTACCTCATCTTGTGTACTAGTCAAATTTCCTAATTTCTTTAAACCTCGCTGCCTTGTAGGAAATGAATGCTCCAGCTATGCCGGCATTGTGTTCTGTTGCTAGGTAGCATAGCTAAGGGGCCCTATACCTCGTGGCCATCTACCAAATGCCCAGTCCTTCATTCCCTTCTGAGGTTTCTCTTTGGGGTAACTCAACTTCATGAAATAACTCTCAGGAATGAATCCCAAGAGTCCTGTCTGGTCATGCCCTTCCATACATGACAGGAGGTTCATATCATTTTTAAGAAATCAACATAAATAAAACCACAGGAGGCCTATATCTTTAATCCAACAAGGAGTCGATGGTAAGAATGGCTTTCTTGTCTATGTCCAGGTTTGGATTCCCAGTATTTTTTTTTTCATCCATTACTATTCAGTGCTTGTCCACTGAGTGCCATTAAAGACAGAGGGTTCTGGACCATGGGAGGATGCTGTGATAACCAACACTCCCTGCCAGGTCAAGTCAACTGTATTTCTGGTACTCACTTACCCTCACCACAGTTCCGGGTCAGGCATCCTTAGCCTAATCTTGGAGCTGAGGAAAGTGAGGCTCAGAGAAGTTAAATGATTTGTCTGGGACCTTTCAGAAAGTGGTAGCCCCAGAGTGCAAGGCCAGCTTCAGCCTTGCTGATCTTCTTTGCCTAAGGCGCTCACCACTTGAAAGTGAGAACCAGGAAGTACTGTATACTGGAAGAAAGGCTACCCTGGTGAGATTGCTTAAACCACTGGGGCCAGAGGATGGGTGGTGGTGGGGAGCATCCTGGAGGACGCTCACATCCCGCCTGGGGGTGGGGTGGGAGCCTGGGAGTGGATGGGGCTGACACATTCATCAGCAGTGAGTCTGATGTTTCAAAACACGGCTTGGTTGGCGGCGAGAGCCTCTCCCCACCTAAGCGGCTTGAGTTCTAAAAACCAACTCCTCCTGAAAGGGAAGCGAGGTCAAAAGCTAAAGCGTCTGAAGCCAGAGTCAGAACAGCAGTGTGCCTCACCAACAGCAACGTCTGGAAATTAGCTTCACAGAGAGTTCTATTTTAAAAACCCTGACCAAAGTGACTCTGCAAGGTAAACAAGGTGAAAGGTCCCAGGAATTTCCTAAAGTGTTTAACACAGCCAGAGGCTGACCTGACCTAATTGGCGGGAATAAAGGAGACCAGGGAATCCCAGCTCCCACTGCCTCCCCCAGGCTGGCAGACTGCCACCTAAAGATACTAGCCCCGGAGCACCGGCCGCCCTTCCGCCCTCCCGCCCTCCCGCAGCAGCTGCTCCACGCCTACACTGGCTTTCCAAGGCGCTGCCGAGACCAGCAGGTCAGGCATGCGCACATCTTATGTACAAGAATGTCCAGATGCTCTACAAACGCAATTCTAGAAATAGCCAGACACCTGAGTGTAACCCGACACGGGAAACATCCTTCCATCCCAGCAAAGCAGTCTCCTCTAGGGGGTAGGGGAGAGGAAATCCTAATTAGAGTCATTCTTTTTTCCAACAGAACTAAGCCTCCAGCCACCAGCAAAGTAGAACTACCCTGGCTGCATATTAGATTCACCTGGGAACTTTAAAAAGAACCCACACCGCAACTCCACCCAAAACCAATTAAGACTACATGGGAGAGGAGCCCTGTCCTCTGTGTGTGTGTGTGTGTGTGTGTGTGTGTGTGTGTGTGTGTGTACGCACGTGTGTGTGAGTGTGCATTTAAAGTTCTTTGTGTGATTCTTATGTGGTGAGAACCGTTAGGTATTAGATACAACACAAAACAGGCCAGGCTTCAAGCAGCCAGACTTCCATCACAGCATGTATCTCCTGGAAGAAGACTTGGAATCATCTTTACCTGCAGCCTGCGAGGGGTTGGCTACAATCGTCTTGCAGACGGGGTGGATGAGAAAGGCTACACTATCCAACAGCACTCAACAAGCAAGAGGCAGCGGAGGAACCGGGTTTCCTAGTTCCAAGACTCTTGGTTCATGTCGTTATACATCACTTTAAGTAATCCTGCTGGAAAAAAGAGGTTCAGGGCTGTGCATCACTGCAGGAAGGCAAAGTCACAAGAAAAGCACAGTCGAAGGAAAAAAGTGGGTGGCAGGGTCTATCCACCAACCAGTTAGTGTCCATTGGCATTCCACTTCTTGTTGAGTTAGCTGTTCTCGTCAAGGGTTTTCTAGACAACCCTGTGGCCAGAACTGTAAGTAGATATTTAAGACACTGCTGTGCCAGGATCAACAGTTGGCCTTGGGATTTGCTTACAAGCCCTAAGGAGGACATAATTTATTGCACAAACTCTTAGCTGAATAGTTAGCGCTCGGCTCTCTGTTGGCTTCTCTGCTGGCTGTTAGCTTATGGTCAATAGGCGTTGGAGGGGAAACCTGTGTTGACAGGGAAAGCACAAGACAGGTGCAGCATGTGCAGGGGCTGGAACCCAGACTTTGAAATACAATCCCCCCTCTGCGTAGCTATTCAGCCACATCTAAACCTTGCTTCTTTAGGCTGAGGTAGTTTTGCCTGCCCTGGAGTGGACTATTAACATTCTCAAAGCAGCCTCAAAGATATTTAGTCTAGTTTCCCAAGTGTTGGTCCTTTGGGAAGTAGGAATTGCCCTCCATAAACAAACCCTCTGATCCCTGCCCTTCCCCCTTCAGCGACTTTGGCCTTGGCTCTTTGTCTGCTTTCAGCCCCTCATCTTCCTCCCTTAGTGTTTGCAGGAGAAGTTCATCTGCTTACCACTTGTCAATCACTAACAAGCAGATCCTCGTATTTTGCAAATGAAGAAATTGAAGTCCAAAGGGCAGAGGCACACAGTAGGTGGCAGAGCTGGGACCAGCCCGGCCACGTGGGTGGTCTGTCAAGTCCCACTCAACCTGAATGAGCAGCACTTCCAAGTGTAAATTTTATTGGAAGCAATAACCATAGCGATCCAAAGACACATTTGAGCCTTTGGACCAAATCACAGTGAAAACAAAAATCTTGTAACCCTATATCTCTTACAAACAAACAACAACAACAAAAAGGAATGTTTCCCAATATCCCTTATTAATACTTTGATAGATATCAATCAAACCCATATTCATTTTTTAAAGGGGACTTGCCAAAAGCAGAATCCAAAGCACAAGTGTCCAATAATAGGACGCTTAGGGGTTGCTTTGATGGTCATTCTGTGATAGATGGTCTGCTGTTTCTCCTGGTTCTTTCAGAGAGTAATAGTAAAATCCACTTACTAAGTACTCAGTAAGTCCCGGTGATGTAAAACATACTTTGCAGATACGTGAGTCTGATGGCTCATGACACACGTTTTATGGTCTCCTTGCACAGGTGAGGAGACGAGAACTCAGTGGGTGATAATTTGTCCAAGTTCACATGGTTAACAAGTGCCTGAGACAGGGTCAAGACTTCAAAAGAGACTGTGCCTCCTCATACCTCATACACAAATCACATGCGTCCTGCCCCTGACTGGGGCTTTGCTTCAATAAACATGCAGAAATGATAGGCCTGGCAGGGGCTGAACACACAGAGATGTACAAACAAGAGAAATACCAGCCCTCAAGGGCCAGACCCCCAGCAGACTCCTCCTCCTCACTGGTTCCCACCCTCTTTTCACTCGACCCGTGTTGGGACATCCATCTCCTCATTAGTCACACACCCCGAAGGCTGTGCAGGAAAGGAGGCAATCTGATCACAGCCTGGCCCAACTCTGGAATGGAGCCTGGTGCCTATGACATTCATCAACTAGTTAATTTCAGAAACCATCCATTTACACCAGCTGCTTACAAAGCTCTTGGCCCTGGGGAGACAAGCAGCCAATCACAAGGCAAAGTAGAGAAGCGCCGAGTTTTTCTGGGAACTGTATTCGACTGGGGGGTCTGTCTGCTGCTTGGTTGGTTGTGTAATTTCAGCGAAGCTCTGGAGAGTGGGAAGTGGGGTTTAGATGAATGATCTTATTTCTTTTAAATTATTTTATATTTATGGGTCATACTTGTCCTCGGTGTACAAGTGCCCTATGGTGAGGATGATGGTCATGAGGCAGTGGCAGCTGCCATTATTCTTTATGAGGAGAGAGATGTCTGGCAGTTTCTACCAGTCTCTCCAGGTGGCTGCACTGTGTGTGTGTGTGTGTGTGTGTGTGTGTGTGTGTGTGTGTGTGTGTGTGTTTAGGGAGAAGAGGAAGAAAATCACTACAGACCCACCATCTACTCCTAAATTGTCAGCTCAGGTTCAAGCCTCAAGAGATACTTGGCTTTTAGAGATGACTGAAAAACCAGAATGCAAACACATTCCCACTGTCAAAAAGATGGCGCAATCTTTACAAAATTGTGCTGAGGCATCATGGGGCCCTTCCTCCAGCTGTCAGGTCCCCTCAGAAGATCAGATGTCTTGACATCACGGTACTGGAAGAAAAGTTTCGAAATGTCCTCGGGGAAACACTACACCTGCCTAGAGAAGTGGGATGGTCCCACTGGGTCCTTGCAGAAGCCCGTGAGAAAAGCACTGTTGGTCACCCTCATTCTGCCAGTGGTAAAGCAGAAGCTCACTGGGGTTGGCATTCCACTCGGGCACAGGCGTGCCTACCTATGGAGCTGACTTGCCGAAGCCCCACGCCCCCACCAGTCCCTCTAGCTTTAGAACTACTTAAGCAGGGCCTTATCTGTCCATGTCTCACGGCCTTCTGCCTCCATTGCTCTGAGAACTCTGACTGACATTTCCTTACGTGGTCCTTTTTATGGTCTCCGTGAACACCATCCATCTGCCAGCATTTGATGTCTTACATTTTTGCTTTGGATTCGATGGCTCATTCAAGGTAAGAATAAATTAGTCCAGAATGCACACACATATAATAAGAGAAATAAGTGGGTAGTGATTACAAAGGACAGTTGAGAGAGGGGGGAATGAAAATGTGTCATTCACTTAGTAACAAATATGTATAGAATACATACAGTATATCTTAATCAAGTGGGAAGAGCTGAAGACAAGCAGGACCAGACCATACCTGCAAACCCCCTGCAGTGTATAGCCGTAGGAGAGGAGGACAGTTATGACCCAAAATTCAGAGTATTTTGGGTACAACAGAACATATACAGCTGACCTGGCCAATGTCACTGTGTGGGAAAAGCGAGCTAGGAACAGTGTGTGTGTGTGTTTGTTGCTGTACATAATTTCTGTCATTTGGTCATTAATGGTATCATATGATCAACTGAAGAAGTTCAACTTTAAAAGTCATGTTCAGGACAAAACCGAATATAACCATAGCGGGCTTTTAGAACTTGTGGCTTATAACTGGAGCAAAGCATGCTGAAGTCCAACTTCAAACCATAATCCAACATTTACTAAATCTAGCATGAGTCTTCACATGTATTGATTCATTTCCTCTTTATTAGACCCCATTTTTAAAAAGATTTATTTATTTATTTTATGTATAAGGGTAAGCTGTCACTGACACACCAGAAGAGGGCATCGGATCCCATTACGGATGGTTGTGAGCCACCATGTGGTTTCTGGGAATTGAACTCAGAACCTCTGGAAGAGCAGTCAGTGCTCTTAACCACTGAGCCATCTCTCCGATCTTCATTAGACTCTTAAGAGATTAGAGACTTACTGGGTCACAGATGAGCATAAAGGGGCAAACATCACATATTACCTATAGCATAGCTTCCTCTGAGGCTAAGTAACCAGCCATGGAGAACAAGTTGTAGTTAGAACAAAAATAACAATTACCCCTACAGACCTGGCCTTGGTGTGTAAGGGAAGCAGTATGGTTGCTAACTTCTGAGGCACTTTAAGTTCCAAACACTGATAACACTTCTCCATTTTGTTTTGTATAGGAATCAGTTAAGGAGGCGAGAGAGAGAAGAGAAAAGACAAAGCGGACTGAGCCACCCGGGCTCTGGAAGATGCTGTTGTGAACAGACTCTCACAGAGTTAGCACAGAGCCAGAACGCAGGCAGCAGCAAGGAAGTGTTGTGCAAAATGGATGAATGAAGGGAAAGACAGCGGAAGAAAAATAAAACATTTATTTCCATGTGGAGAGTGACTGCTGCCCTGCAGCACAGCAGAAAACAGTGTAGCTCATGGGTGTGCAAGGTGTAGCTCATGGGTGTGCAAGGCGGCTCAGGGGTGAAAACACTTGGCTGTGGAAGCGTGAAGACTTGTGCTCAAGCCCCAAATCCTTAGAGGAAAAGAAGGAATTGGGCACGGTGGCCAGCATTTAGTCCCAGCATTAGGCAGGGGTGGGTGAGCGCCTCTGAGTTCCAAGCTGACTACATATCAAATTCTGAGATAGCCAGGGCTACACAGAGAGACCCAGTCTTAAAAACAAAAACAAACCAAAAACAAACCACACACCCTGCTTAGAGGTGAAGCTTACAGACCTGCTCATGGCCTGCTAGCCAGGAGTTCTAAGGGCAGCAGCAACAAAAGAGACCTGCCTCACTCGACAAGGTAGAAGCTTCGTTGACCTCTAGACATAAGGTTGGGAGGCATTGGCAGTGAAAGGTAGATGTGGGAGGAGTTAGGGGAGGAAGGAGAGGAGAGTATGGACAAACTACATCATACGCACACATGAAGTTCTCAAAGGACAGGTAGAAATACTAAATGTGTATTTTTTAATGGGTTTTTTTTCCTAGACAGGGTTTCTCTGTATAGCCTTGGCTGGCCTGGAACTCACTCTGTAGACCAGGCTGGCCTCTAACTCAGAAATCTGCCTGCCTTTGCCTCCCAAGTGCTGGGATTAAAGGCGTGCGCCACCACCGCCTGGCTAAATGTGTATTTTTAAGTTCACCTCTACATGTGGGCCCTGGAATACCACGAACCACCACCACCACCACATCATCATCATCATCATCATCATCATCACACTCAAACCTGTTATTAGTGATGGACCTCTAGTGCAGTGGTTCTCAACCTTCCTAACACTGTGACACTTTAATACAGTTCCTCATGCTGTGGTGACCCCAACCATAAAATTATTTTTGTTGCTACCTCATAGCCGTAATTTTGCTACTGTTACAGATCATAATATAAATCTGTGTTTTCCAATGGTCTTAGTCCACCCCTGTGAAAAGGTCATTTGAACCCCAGAGGTTGAAAACTGCTGCTTTAGGGGATTGCTGAGGAAGAGCCATACACTGATCCGAGCCTCATGGGGGCTGTTGGGGTTGTAAAGTTCTGTCATCGGCTTCTAAGTTCAGATCCAGAAGGCTTCATTTTCATCTACTGTGGTTGGGGGACAACATCTGTGGCTTCTTGTAAAGTTGCTGAAAGGAAAGCTGAAATAGAACACGTAGGGCCTACACAAGAGAAGAGCGGTCTCGGCGGTCAGTCACCTGCACAAGAGAAGAGCGGTCTCAGTGGTCAGTTGCTACGACTGCTGAATTGGTGAACGTGAACCAGTTCACCAAGACTGATGACAGGAAGCATCTGTAGCACCAGCATCTCCTCTCATTCCTATTATTAGTTGATGCCAGGGATCATGACAACAGCAAATGGATTGTGTACCTGGTCAGTCTAAAGATCCTCAGCAAATGCTAAAGGAACAGAGACGAGACATTATGGAGAAGGTAGAGGCGAGCAGACAGAGGATCGTGCACACACGAGATCTTTAAGAGACCAACAACCTTGTGCTGTCAGAGAAAGTAGGCTTGCTTCCCACACAGGACGGATAGGTTTCTTGAGAAGGACCAAGCAGATTTGCAAAGGCAAGGACACCTACTTCCTACTTGTGGAGCTATGTCACAGAAACAGCTTCTTACCCTACTGAAGTGTGGACCTGACCGAAGCAGAGGAGTAAGTTCCAGTGACTCACCAGGGCCAGCAGCCTAGCACCAGCTTAGCATTCTTGTTATTATCAGCTTCTATTTCTTTGCATGTGCCCACACTTGCTGAGCACCTACTATGTGCTAGACCCTTCTAGCCCTCTTACTTGCTTTTCAATTGCTGTGACAAAATCCATGACCAAGGCAACTTATAAAGGAAAGCATTTTATTTGGGGCTCTCAGTTCCAGAGGGTAAGAGTCCACGGCCATCACAGCCACAGAGAGCTTGGCTGGCAGGCAGCAGGCAGGCAGGCAGGCAGGCAGGCAGGCAGGCAGGCAGGCAGCAGGCAGGCAGGCAGCAGGCAGGCAGCAGGCAGGCAGGCAGGCAGGCAGCAGGCAGGCAGCAGGCAGGCAGGCAGCAGGCAGGCAGGCAGCAGGCAGGCAGGCAGGCAGGCAGCAGGCAGGCAGGCAGGCAGGCAGCAGGCAGCAGGCAGGCAGGCAGCAGGCAGGCAGGCAGCAGGCAGGCAGGCAGGCAGGCAGGCAGGCAGGCAGGCAGCAGGCAGGCAGGCAGGCAGGCAGGCAGGCAGCAGGCAGGCAGGCAGCAGGCAGGCAGGCAGGCAGGCAGGCAGGCAGGCAGGCGGCAGGCAGGCAGGCAGGCAGGCAGGCAGGCAGGCAGGCAGGCAGGCGGCAGGCAGGCAGGCAGGCAGGCAGGCAGGCAGGCAGGCAGCAGGCAGGCAGGCAGGCAGCAGGCAGGCAGCAGGCAGGCAGGCAGGCAGGCAGGCAGCAGGCAGGCAGCAGGCAGGCAGGCAGGCAGGCAGGCAGGCAGCAGGCAGGCAGCAGGCAGGCAGGCAGGCAGCAGGCAGGCAGCAGGCAGGCAGGCAGGCAGGCAGGCAGGCAGCAGGCAGGCAGGCAGGCAGCAGGCAGGCAGCAGGCAGGCAGGCAGGCAGCAGGCAGGCAGCAGGCAGGCAGCAGGCAGGCAGGCAGGCAGCAGGCAGGCAGGCAGGCAGCAGGCAGGCAGCAGGCAGGCAGCAGCAGGCAGCAGGCAGGCAGCAGGCAGGCAGGCAGGCAGCAGGCAGGCAGCAGGCAGGCAGGCAGGCAGCAGGCAGGCAGCAGGCAGGCAGCAGCAGGCAGCAGGCATGCAGGCAGGCAGCAGGCAGGCAGCAGGCAGGCAGCAGGCAGGCAGCAGGCAGGCAGGCAGGCAGCAGGCAGGCAGCAGGCAGGCAGGCAGGCAGCAGGCAGGCAGGCAGGCAGCAGGCAGACATGGTGCTGGAGCAGTAGCTGAGATCTCACATCTTGGTCCACAGCGTGAGGCAAAGAGCATTAACTGTACCAGCTAGGGTGTTTGAAACCTCAAAGTCCATTCCCAGTGACACACCTCCTCCAATAAAGCCACACCTCCTAATCCTTCCCAAACAATTCTACAAACTGGAGATGAGCCCGCAATGGGGGCCAGTCTCATTCAAAGCACCAATGAACTTTCTGAGGCACAATTTTGTACATGGATGCACATCTCACAAAAGCAATGGTTCCCCTGCACTTCTCAGGTAATGGAAATAGTGATTTTAAAAAAAAAAAGACTCCCCCAGACAGGCCACTTTAACGAGTATGGCACACACACACAGGAACTACAATAGCACTAGTGAACCAGAACACTAGAAGTTCTGGGCTCTGTTTGCCTGGGTTTTGAAAGAGCCATGGAACTCAGTTGCAGAGATGCCGAGGGAGGAAAAATTCCCCCATGCCAGACTATCACCAACCTGTCACAGACAAGGTGGGAAGAGACTGCCAATGGAGTCTTATCCACGGATTGTTCTCAGAAGGCACCAATGTTGCTTCTCTCCAGAACTCATCCTCTTTAACATTGCCTGATGCTGTGAGAAACAAATGTTCCAGGTTACAGTGCATCCTTGCTGGCACACCAGCCAAGCAAAGCCAAGTCTGGGCTGTTCAGTCAGAGGGAAACAAAAGTAAACCCGTCTGCTAGCTGGAGATCTGGCAGAAGGTGACTGTGGAAGGCAGGCCTTGTAGGCAGGCCATGTCTCCTGAAGGCTTTGCTGCCTTCTCACCTCCCCCTATCTTCCTGGCACTGCTTACTCCTCTCATGAAACCCTGGTTCATGGTGCTAAGGTGTCCTGCACATAAAACAGAGATGATAATGTTTTTCACACTTTCAGTATCTTGTGAGGCTTCACATGTCTAATATTTGTAGAACTTCTTCAGCAAAAGGTGACAGTCTGTCAGCACCTTGAACTATCTGTCATTAACAACTAGTACTATTGAGTATTGATTTTAAATCAGACTTCCTACTGGATTTTTGTATGGCTGTTAATCCCCTTCGTGGCTTCACAACAACCTGCTGACATAGGATCGCTATTCCTGCCAAAAAAGAAAAGGAATCTCCGAAAAGTTAAGGATCCTTGCCTGGATGTACACAGGCAAAAAGAACCTAACTGGATCTAACTTAAAAGTTTCCCAGTATGCACTTTAGCCTCGCTCATGACTTACCCAAAGTCTTCTTGGACTGGGTACTCAGTCATTCATCCAGTGAATGGCTACGTATTGGATATTCTTTCTGCTTGCTCAGTCAGCCTTCCTCTATGCCTCTGTAACCGTGTGGTGCCTTCTCTACATTTTTCTTCATCTTTTGGACACACACAGAGAGACAGAGATAGAGAGAGCATGAAGAGGTGGCACTTTGCTCTCAAAAGCCAGTTCTAGGCCCCACTTCATTTACAACAGTTCCTTTCCTTCCAATCCCCTCCCTAGGCCCCTTAGTGCCTCCCACTGTTCATGAGGTCCTTTCACTTAAACAAAAAGCAGGTGTACCTTTTGCAAAGTCTAAAGAATTTATCTGATCACTATATGCTATAACCCATCTTCTGGTGTTAAACAGGCTTTAGGCAGCTCTTCAGTTGTTGGCATTAACAACCATTTCATACCGAAGTCTTTCACATGAGTGTATCCTGTCCGTGGGAGCAGATAGCAGTCTTATGTTCATCTACAGTCCCTTGTGCTGGACCCGTGAAAGGTATTTGGTATATTTGTTGATTTTTCATCCAATGTCCTACCCTCAGTGGGAACTGGTCTGCCCAGTTACCTTCATGGACAGATCCTGTTCCTTTTGGATTCCAAATGACGACCGGGATGTGACTCCAGCTGAGATCTGTGTCATGTTCTCACATTCCAGCTCCCTTCTGATCTAAGAACTATGTAGACAGTCATTGTACATTGTCCAGGCCAGCTGGACAATCAAGTGGGACCCTTAGAACCTATGGAGAGGACTGAGATGCATGAGAAAATAAAAAGACACAGCAAGTCAAAAAGTCAGATCAAGCTGGCAAAGATTTTATTGTTCACACAGGTTATATACTCTGAAAACAGGATATGGGGAGGGGTAGGAAAGGAAAGAGGGCTTTGCAGGTGGAAGAAGCTAGCTGCAGCTGTGGGGTCTAAGTTATACCTGTTGTTCTCACAAAGACTTTCTGTTACCAGGGGTTCTAAAAAACATCTATCTAGCAGGATGTTGGCTAAATCTAAAGATCAGGAGGAAGGGTTACTAAGGTGGGTTGCTATGAGGCCTTGTTTGAAGTTCTGAGAACTGACAAGTGAATCATGGAAGGTAAGCAGAAAGAAGAATAGTAGAGAGGAGAGCCAAGGGTGAGTGTTTGCCAAGAGTAAGGCCTTGCCATGGCTTTCCACAGTACATACTCTCTCAGTGCCATTCCCTGTGAGACTCAGTCAGCAGCTCTCCAGACACTACTATACTCATTCTGCATGCAACTCTCCATACTTAATTCTCTCCTATGGTCCAATCCAATCCAGCCTATAAGCCAGTTCTTTCCACTCATTCTACTTTCAAGTTCAACAGAACTCTGAGGGCCAGCCTTCTCACATGGGTGGGGTCCTTGTCCCATCCACCCTAGCTGTCTTTCTTGCTTGTTTACTTATTACTGACACTTCAGGATACAGGATATGCTGATAAAAAGCCCTCCTGGCCATAGAAAAGCTGATTTGGAGAATAATAGAGTATTGACCATGTTTAAATGCAAACTTTCTATCAAACAGAATACTGGGTGAGGAAAGTTGTAAAAAGGGAGATAGAAAAGCCAGGAGTTAATGTGAGGGTAAGGAATTACTAGGTGAACGGTGAAAGTCAAAGGGCTTACCGCTGCAATAGTGGCATGGCCGTTGTCGGGGTAACCAACCATTTTCTGATTGGATTTGAGGGCAGCTCCATAGTAACCCTGATCAACACAACATGGCTGGGAGGTCACAGGCCCTAGGCAGGAACCTACTACTGTTATTTTGCTAAATGAACATGTTATCGAACTTTCCTCTAAATCTGTATACATTTAAACATTCTAAATATTTATTCATACATATAGATTAGTGCTGTCCTCAACCTTAGTCAGAGAAACTTCTTCAGTAACAGGCAGCCGTTAATGCCCAAGACCGAGCCACCAACATTCCAGCGTGAATAGAAGAGTTTCTGAGGCACTGCCCCTCTGGTGGAGCCACTCAGGGACAGAAAGTCATGTTCCTCATTAGAGGCTGATGGTAGGTTTTTTAAGCTCTGGTGGATGGCCCCCACTCATGTGCCTATAGGTTTCATGAATTGAACTCAGTGGATTATTAAAAACAAAAAAATCAAAAAAGAAATAATTAAAAAAAAAAAAAAACATGAAGGTGGGAGCGGGTGTTTTGGGAGGCTCTCAGGGGGTTGGGGGGAACAGTTAGGAATACATATAATCAAGACACAGTATAAAAGTATAAAATTGTCAAAGAATGAATAATGTATATTCCTTAAAAAGAAATAAGAGTTACTAGGTAAATAAAGATAGAGACAGAGAGACAGAGACAGAGAGAGAATGAAACAACCCTTCTGGGACATACTCTCTTCCTTCGGTGACAGCCCTTCTGGCCAAAGCAGGACAACTCTGGCCTGCTGTAAATAGCAATGGCTGTCCCTTTCCCATCCAGGGTAATCCTACATAACAGTCATTTGCTGTCTCATGACTCAGCTTGGAAATTGGGCTGCTTATTCAGAACTGTTCCTGAGCTTAGAAGCCAAAACCGGTGATCATTTCTAGTAATTTTTTAAAATCACTACCAGGAGTAAATCCACTGAATCAGCTGGTGGTTTAAAATTTTAATAACAACCATGATCAGAACCGAAAAGCCCCATTAGTTTCTTCACATAAGGGGAGGGTGTAAAGGCCCTTCTCTCTGCTTTCTAGACTAATACCCTTTGTGAATTCTTGAGAACTTCCCGAAATATCCATTACCCTGATATAACCTATGTTAAGGTGTTAGGAGAAAGCACTTAAAATCATCTGTGCTGGACCATCCTTGTCAGGAAGGGACACGTGCTCAACAGGATACAAGATTGTTTATCTGCAAATCTCAACTCTGGAAGCTTCCACAGTTTGCACACTAAGATTCCTTCCTTCCTTTCTTCTTTCCTTCCTTCCTTTCTTCCTTTCTTCTTTCCTTCCTTCCTTTCTTCCTTTCTTCTTTCCTTCCTTCCTTTCTTCCTTTCTTCTTTCCTTCTTTCCTTTCTTCCTTCCTTCTTTCCTTCCTTCCTTCCTCCCTTTTTTTCCTTCATCAGGTGTTCAGTCCATGTATACTTAGTATATTCACATTCCAGAGGAAGTGTTGATCATCTGCTCTATGGGAACACTGTTTCCTGGCAGCCACCTAGACACAGGCACCTTCCTGGTCCTGTCACCCTCCTGGTCCTGTCTGTCTGTCTTCCCAGTTCACTCTCACTCTTCTAGTCCCTGGGTTCAGGGAGTCTTTCCCTGTAGCTCTTATCTCGGCTCACAGCATCTTGCTTCTAGGGCATTCAGAGCACTAAGCTTTCCTGCGTGTCTCTCCTTACTATGCACTTGACAAAGTGACAGCATGGTGGCCATGCACATGATTAAGCTGGGTTTTAAACTCAACACAGAAGAAAGGGGACACATAAAGATGAGAGAGTTAGCAGACAAGTTTTCAAGATGCTGATCCTGGAGCCTTGGGTTTTCTTCCCCATCCCCACCCTCAAAAAATCTCCGCATAACAACTAGATAAACTGATAAGCAGTGGTGCCTGGGAAGGCAGCCAGTCTCGTGGCATTAAGAAAATGGTGTGATTTTAGAACTGGAGGGGGCCTCAGACCTGATTTAGTTCAACACTGTCAAGTCAGGATTAGGACAATACAGCCCAGAGAGGCGCAATTTTTTCAATGTCTCCAGAACCCTTGCTCTGGGTACATTCAGGGGCCTGAGTATCAAGAACATAGCAGAAACCCGAGGGAGACGATGCTAAAGGGAATGAGGCTTCGGGTATTGAGGGCAAAGAAACCAAGGGAGGTGACAGAGGAAGGCGTAATTTCAAGCTGGGTCCAGCTTAAGACATCTTGGCCCTGAGAGGTAGCAGATGGGCTGGAGACAGGCAGTAATCAGGCACTGGTAAATTCACTGGGAGTCAAGGCAACCGGAAGAAGCTGAGTCAAAGAGGCTGATTTGCAAACATCACAGGCTCTGCATACAGTAAGTAGCTCCAGCTGCAAAACCGAGAACAGCAGTGAGATTTATGGGCGTGTGGGTAGGACTCTGGGTCAGCATCCGCCACTGCAGTCAGGCCTGTGAATCACAGCCAAATCTAGATGACTTGTATTATTGACCATGAGAATGGGAGGGTGAATGGTGGCTGTGATTGCCTACATGGCAATCAACCTTTAGGAATCCTGATCCGGCCAGCCCTTGGCCCAGATAGTGATATCCCAGAGAGATGGTGATTGCTGAGAAGAGAAGCAGCTTGCGAGACAAAAGCCACAGTGCACAGTCCTGTGATGGAGGAGTCCACTTTGTCATGGGTCATAGCTCATGTTAACACAGACCTTGGGTGGTGGGCAGTGAGGAGAGCAGAGACATGGAGAATAAAGAGAAATGAGTGGAACGTTTTCATGTCTGGGGCGGCAGCAACGCATTTGTGCTGGCAATACCAAAATAGCATCCCTCTAAGCAGCTTTATTGCCAGTATACTAAGGAGATTTTGTCATGAGTCCCGAGGAAGTGACTTAACTTTGGTATGTGTCAGGGTAAATCAACACAATACAGAAACATCTGGATGAAAGTGAAATGTCTCTGTCAGTTATCGGGGTGTTCTGTCTACCTGGCATCAAACAGCTGAATTCTTGTAAACATTTGCATAAAACACTGAATCTTTTTCTTTTTTCTTTTTTATTCAGATCACAAAATTGTCCTCTCCAGCTTGGCAGGAGCGCAGAGGTCAGCTAGTCTCTGATATTTGGCATATCCTCAAATGACCTATTTGCATTATCATGCAAATCAAATGCTAAGACAGGCCTATGTGTTTTGTCTAATTATACACAGTGTATCTTACTTGAACACATGTTTATTTTAACATTTTATTCTCCTTGGTAGTTTAATTGAATTGTAAATGAATTACTTGCAGATAAACTAGATTATTATCCGTATGAAAATACAACAAAATCCTCTAATTAGGGCAGACTTGGTTTACCACTGCAAGAGTAGAGGTGTTCGTGAACCCTGAGGCTGCCTGATGTACCTGCTTCCCTCAGAGAGTGACTGTGGCACCAGCTCTCTCTTCTGCACTTTCCTGCTGATGCCTGTCACTTAAAACGCTCACTTCAGAGACTAAGGCAAAACGAGGGCAGAGGACTGTGAACTCCTGAACCCCAGAGATTCGCTTTCCACGTCTGAATCTTACTCCTCCAGACGGCCAAGGACCCACCTCACCCAACACTCTCCACTTGCTGATTGCCTTTAACAGCATCCACCCCAACACAGCTTCACAGACAAGAGGCACCAAGGAGGTTTCTCTCCACAGAGTCAGTGCCTGCCTTCAAGCACATGTTTCATTACCTTGAATGGAGTGTGTCGTCTTTCATAAGTCACACTTTGAACTATTGTCTTATTTATACCGGTAGGCAGCAGGGGAAATGGGTGCAGCTAAGTTAAGATATAAAAGCAAAGGGGAAATATTTTCTAAAACTAATGAACGTCTGTATGCTGAGGGGTTTTTTTTTGTTTGTTTGTTTGTTTGTTTATTTTGGTTTGGTTTTGGTTTTGGTTTTTTTTTTTTTTAATGATAGCCTGGGGAGGAACATGAAGCAGAAAGATCTAGAAAAAGGAAGATAGGGTGAAATGAGGCTGGAGATCTAGGATGACAGTTCTGGATGTCAGGAGAGGTAGAAAAGAAACTTCTGTGTTTGCTGCAATGAAAGCTCTGGATGGGATGGAGGGGGGGTGTGCTTGATCAAGCAGCCAGGCGGCAGCATTGCCTGATGCCCAGTGTATGGAGAACACCCTTGCTGCTAATACCTGTAAAGGCTGAGGCTATAAAAGACCTCCCAGGATGAGCCTCGAGATGGTGGAGAGCTCTACAAAAAGCACCTCAGTGAGCCAACTAGGAAAGCGAGGAAAGCAGAAGCACATTGGATAATGAAGATGGCTGTCATCCGCGCAGACATCAATACAGCGCTAAGCAGGGAAGCTGACTCCTGCAATCCGGATAGCATAGATTTAATGTATATGAATGTCAGAGTTAACACTTGCTGAGTGCTCACCATGCAGCAGGCATTGTACGAAGCACTTTATATACATTACGTCTCATATGTGGGAAATGTGGACGGGCCTAGGAAGTCTAAGCATCAAGTAATTCAGCTGTTCATTTTGGTATGAAATGAAATAAATGAAAGGAGATGAAGTGGAGGCTTTAAGAACAGAGTCCAGCAGTCTAGAATTTGACTTTAGTTGTGACTATGACCCCTTAAAGGTTAGGACATGGTTCTTTTTTGCAGACTTGAAGTTGACTTATGGTGGACAATGAGTCACTGTTTTAGGAGAAAATTAGTTGTCTGTTGTTGTTTCTCAATACACTTTTATTCTTTGATTTCATTGGGTTTGTAGTCAGTCCTTTGAAATCCTGCTTTATTTCATTGCCTGGTATATAATGAGGACACTCACTGTAACTCAGAGTCCCCTAGAACTTACTATGTAGCCCAGGCTGGTCTTGATCTGGTAATGATCTGCCAACTCCCACATGCTTAGATTATAACCCCAGCTGCCATGCTAGGCTTTAAAGCCTCTTGGCCTATGGAGATGGCTCCATTACTAAAGTGGTTGCCATACAAGCATCAGGACCAGAGTTCAAATCCCCCAAACCTAGAAGGTGAAAGCAAGCTGCCAGCAAGACCAGTCCTTCCTTGAGCTCAGAGTTTCACTGAGACCCTGCCTCAATGAAGAAGACAGAAGAGCGATGGAGGGTTATTTCCAACATCAACCTCAGGCCTCCACATACATTCATACACATGACCACACATGCAAACACACGCATGCACAACTACCTACATATGTGAAAAAGAAAAAAAAAACCCACCCTGTTTAACAGGAAGTTTGAAGGCTTGCAAATATCTTCAGAAGTAAGCCTTACAAACACCAAGGGTCTTGGCTTAAGAGAAAGGGGATGGTGGGCCCGTGTCTCTGGGCAGGGTTTCCCTTTAGCCTTATTCTAAGATAGAAATGGAGTTGACAGAGCCTGTCCCCATGGCTCCATTTTGCTTGTGCTATGGCAGATAGACTCACATCTTTAGCCTACCTGAAAGTGATCTCCAAGGATCTGTCAAAGTTTGCAAATAGAGACTTGTAAACTGTATTCTGTACAGGACCCACCTTTTCCTAAAAGCTTTCTTCAAAGGCAAACTCACACTGGCAGCTTCCGGCAGGAGCCTGTAGTTGTTCCTTGCAGGAAGGAGGCCCTTTCTCTACCACAAAAGCCTGTTCTCCACTCTCTGGCTGGATACATAGTTAACCCCTGACCTGCAAGCCACCCATCTGGATTGTGGCAGGTAACCCTTGTCCACCACATGCTGCATGACAGAAATGGTTGTTAAAGCAAGCAGTGATGTTCTATCATGAACTACAAAAGGGGAGACAAACAAATAAAGTAATATCGCTGGGCACATGAAGAAGGTGAACACAGGAAGCCATCTTGAGAACTGCTGAGATGGCCCAGTCAGCAAAGTGCTTGGTATGCAAGCACTGAGTTTGGTCCCTTCATGCCCATACACACATACACACACACATGCACATGCATACACACACACACACATACAAGGACAGGCATGGCTGCTAACACCTGTGATCTTAACACTCAGGAGATGGGAACAGGAGGATTTCTGGGGTTTGCTGGCTGTCCTGTCTAGCCCTGTCTAGGTTCAGTGGCAGATCAAGGAGGACATATCAACCTCTGGCCTACACACAGACACACACAGACACACAGCACACATACACACATACACACATCCCACACATGCACACACCACACATACATCACATACATGTACACATTACACACCATACATATGTATTTCACACATACACCACATACACATGTACACATACACAAATATTACATGAATATATGCACACACACCATGAACACATGCACACCACACACACATACCACATGTACACATGCACACATTCACAGTATACATACACACACACACATCACACATGTACATATATACACACACTACATACACACAAACTCACCCAACACATGCACACAAACACATACACACACACACACCTTCAAAAGAAGAGCAGCCTGAGACAACAGCCCTATCCTGCCTTTGGCAAATAGCACAGGGCTGAAAGACCATTTCTAGGATCAGACACATTCTGTCGCCACGTGACAGTTTATTTCCTGTGATGCCACTGCTACCAGAGGTCTCCATGATTTGTCCCCAAATGCCCCAGCTGTGCCTCAATAAGCCCCCAGTGACTGAGGTAGCCTGAGCAAATGTCATGCCTGGGAAGCAAAACATCAATGTACTGGCAGCATCGGTGGCCTTAGGGTCATCTAGGCAGAGATACTTGGAAGTCTGGTCCAGGACCAGTGGGTCTACTACTGTTTCAGTGTGGGGAAACTAAATATAGACTCTGAGAATAAGCATTTGGAAACATTCAAATAGAAATGAGATGTGGAGCTGGGGCTAAAGAGGTGGCTCAGCTCTTAAAGACCCACGCTGCTCTTGCTAGAGTTGGCTTCCTAGCTCCCAGGTCAGGCGGCTCACAGCCATCTGCAACTCCAGGGATCTGATACCTCTGGCCTTGGTTACCTGCACTCATATATACATGCAAACATACACACATACACACCACACACACACACACGGCCCACATACACATACACACAATTAAAAGTAAAATATATTTTATAAAAGGAAGTATGGCATTGCCCCTACAGCCAATTTTATGTCTAGTTGATCTAATAAGAAAAAAAACTATTGAACTTACATTTTGTAGGTCTTTGAGAGCTTTTTCCCTTCACTTTTCTAGTAATTTATTTTTATGTTTTATAAAATATCAATCAGTATTTGAAAAACCAGAAATGATAAAATATTTCAAAGCTGAAGCTTCTCAACTGATAGACTGAGGAACATTGATCTGGTACTTTGCTTTCAAAGAAGAATCCTTGATCATTAGTGGGTGGCAGTCCATCAGTGAGTAGCGAAATTAGGGAAAGCAAGATGGCTCAGTGGGCAGAACCACTTGTTGAGCAAGCTGACCTCAATTCAATCCACAGGACACATGGTGGAAAGGGAGAACCAATCCCCTCTACACACCAGCCGTGAGGTGCTTTCATTAGCATGCCCCCCAACAACCATGATAAATATTTCTTAACTTACAGTAAGTTATGAAATTAATTTTAGTAGATACAAAATGTGATCAGTAAAACTCGGGCATGGTGGTGCACACTTTTAATCCTAGCAACTAGGGAGGCAGAGGCAGGCAGATCTCTGAGTTCGAGATCAGCCTGGTCTACAGAGTGAGTTTCAGGACAGCCAGGGCTACACAGAGAATCCTTGACTCGAAAACAAAACAAAACAAAAAACAAACAAACAAAAAAACCCAAAGCAAAAACATAGAGCAATAACAAGAATAAATTAGAAAACATCCATATGTGTGGAATGTAACAGAGTGAATCCTGCTTTATTAAACTTCAATTTGGACTAGAGTATGCACACATAGGCACATGTATACTTTGTCTATCTTTGTATATGCAACAAGAAAGAGGCTTGGGCACTTCCTTTTTTATTTGTGCCTCTGCCTTTCTAGCATACACAGGTAGAAATACGTGCATCGTTGGGAAACTGTGCTCGGTCTGGAGCATGCTTTCTTCCACATTATCTGATTCGGCTTCCACAGGAGCTATTTTTACAACTCTGTAAATGGTAGATAACTGATAACTTCGCAGAATAATTCTTGGCTGCAGACATGCAAATCCTGCCCCTTGTAGTACAGGTGCCAGCGACCGCTCTGCCCTGTTGTGTACACTCACTTCAGTACTTCCGACGATCAGCGAGTCTGTTCGTTGGATCCTCCTGAATCAGTTATAGCGGCTGCCTAGTTCCCTCACTGATAAGAGTTCAATCAAACCTCTGGCATGTGTTTGTTTAAATTTGTGTGAGAGTAAGAGATTCTACTTAAAAAAAAATCCCCATTAATGGAGCATTCAGGCATTAGGTGGTCCTGTCTGTTCAGACTGAGGTCAAGTGTAATGAAATGGGCCCCTCCACATAAAGGGCTTCTCTCTGGGTCAGCTTGCTGCTGCTGCTGCTGCTGCTGCTGCTTGTTAAGAAATCAAAAGGAGAAAAGGATGTCATTGGGTAACGATTGGAATCCCTGTTCCGTGATAGATCCTTGCTTCCACAACACCTGCGAGTACGTGTCTCTCTTCTACTACAGTTCAGAAAAATGTGAAGATAGAAACGTTGACCACACAAATTAAAAGTACAAGCCCCCAGCTACAGCAAGAGAGCCCGGAGGACGAGAGCCCTACTTGTGGACCCGGCCCGACTGCTAATTAGCAATGCCACCTTAAGCAAGTCACTTGGCATCCTCAGCCCCAGCTTCCTTATATTTTCTTTAAGTCAATAACTCCCCCCACCCCCATCAAGGAAACTTGAACACAGTTCCGATTTGCAAAGGAAAGCAGCCACTCTGTTTTAGTGAGGCTGCAACTGCTTGGTTTCCAATCCCCCACCAAGGTGGCCTCCAATTATAAGGACCCCATGGAACCCTCAGGGTTCTGAGCCACACAACCTGAGAGACAGAACAACGGCACTTAGGCATCCTCCTAGGGTTATGATGTAATAGTCAATTATTTCGTCTCTGGGTTAAGAGTCTGGGGCGGGGGGAGAGGGAGAAAGGGACACACACACACACACACACACACAGAGAGAGAGAGAGAGAGAGAGAGAGAGAGAGAGAGAGCGAGCAGGAACTTTCCACTAGCACTGAAGGTTTCACATTCAAGGTAAACCTGGGCTATACAGTAAGATATCCTGGCTTGTAAAACCAAAACCAAAAAAAGCAAGCAAGACATCCTTTCCCCTTTCCCAGCTGGTCCATCCTCTTCATTCCTGTCCTTTTCCTGCAGGCTATCTCTATCTATCTCTGACCTTCTGAGTCCTTGTTGTATCCTAGGCTACCCCAATTTCTGTGACTCACAGGATAGCTTCAGTGCAAACGCATCTACTGTATTCTAACAATCTAATTACCTGCTTTCTCTAATGAGGCTGAATTCCCTGAGACAGGGAGTCCCGTTCTATTCTCACCTTTGTTTTCTGGGTCAGTTCTGAGCTCAGCACACCCAGCCTGGGTTTGCCTGCATTCTCCCTGCTCTGCCTTACTAAGACCTCAGACGCAGAACCTCAGGCTCACACACATAGAACTTGCCCGACAGTTCTACTCTCGGCACCTCCTGGCTTTTCAAACTCAACAGGTCAGGAACTGAAGGTGGCTTCTAGTCAGGCATTGTCACTCCCTTCTTGCAAAGCCTCCGTTTATCCACTGCCAAAACAGAAACTCCCCGCTGCTTCTTTTTCTTTTATTCCCACTTCAAGCAGACACATCTCTTTAGTTCCACTTCTGACGAGTCTTGATTCATCTATGTTTTTCCATTTCCACAACTGTTGCTCCAGTTCAGATCACATGGATAACATTCTGATGACAGTCCCAGCATGCCAACCATTGCAAAACACAAGACTCCCTTCCCTCATTAGCTCCCTTGGTATTCACACCTACTCTAGCCATGTAGTTGGAGCTAGAGAGAACTTGTCCAGGCTGGTAAGCCTCAGAGCTGACATTGTGCCCATTTCTCCTTAATGCCAATATGGTAGGTCTTAACATTACACCACACTGGAGACATTAGCCAATGCTAGGTCCTTCTGTCTGTCTTTCCGTTTTGACTCCTTTGACTATAACACTCGGGCTTTTTTTTTTTTTTTTTTTTTTTTTTTTTTAACTTAAAGTGCTATTGTGTAATTTTCACTTAAAACTCTTCATTATTTTCCCTTTGCTTGGTGATCCACTGCGAGCCTGTGGCTAGGTCACTGAGCCGTTCATAACCTTCACTACATTAAGCCTCTCTCTTCTTGCCACTGCTGCCCCTAGCTTCATTATGCAATTTGGGGGGCTTTACCTTAGTATCATCCATCTAGATTTGATTTTTTTCCTTTTCCCTCTGCTTTGCAAATCCCTTCCTTCACCTTTTGCCCAGTGGTTCTTACCCTTCCTGACACCACGACCTTTTAATACAGTTCCTCGTGGTGCAATGACCCCCAATCATAAAATTATTTCATTACTACTTTATTTCCGTAGTTTTGCTACTGTTGTGAATTGCAATGTAAATATCTGATATGTAGGATATTTGCTGTGTGACCCTGAAGAGGATTGAGACCTACAAGTTGAGAAACGTGACTCTAGCAAGCCTTAGACACACTTCAGGTCTTGCCTCCATGGAACACAGGGTAAAGCACCCCCATTCCAGAGCATGGTGTGTCTTCAGTCTGTGCCACTGTTGTTGGACACTATGAGTGTCTGTGTGGGTATCAGGGGAGGAGGCTGCCTGACTGATTCGGCAGTGATTTATTAGGGGACGCACCCAGACAGACCAGGTGGAAGTAAGGGACATAGGACTGGGCAAGGGCTAACCCTAGGAAGGGCTCTCAAGCTCAAACCAGACTAGATTTGTCTCAGCTGAAGTCATAGAACAAATGAGGTTTTGTTTTTTCCTGTTCCAACCATCCGTCACCGGCCACAGCCGGAGCTTACAGAGTGTTTGTGGTAAGAGAGAAAACACAAGTGTCACCCCACTGCAGAGTCTTGTTCTACCAAAAGGAGTGCTTTAGCATCCTTAGCAGGCATGGGCGTGGCTACAAAATGGGATAGATCTATACATCTGCAGTCAGACTACATCGTCCTTAACAGCTAGTCCAAGGAACAAAGGATGAGTGGTCTTCATCCACTCACTCTCTGGTTCTTTTATGCCCAGCTTCATGGTTTCTCCAGTGATTGAACTCCCTCATTTTGCCAATCTTGACTTTGTGAGGCCTCTCCTGTTTTCTTCAACCTTCCCGGAGGTCTAACCAGTTCTGAGGGGTTCCCAGCTTGGGTGATTCTAGTTTCTTACCTCTTGTGTTTTGTTAAGAAGTAGATGAAGCCCCATGATGGTGGTGCACACCTTTAATCCCAGCACTCAGGAGGCAGAGGCAGGTATATCTCTGAGTTTGAGGTCAGCCTGGTCTACATAATGAGTTCCAGGTCAGCCAAGGCTACACAAAGAAACCTAATCTG